>NC_068454.1:55706343-55926343 GCF_023373465.1 Oncorhynchus keta
GTAATTAGGCTAATCTATTACCGTACGATGCCTGTCACACCTTCTCTTTAATGGCGTAGGACACACTTGTCGGACACTTTATTTATTTGCGCTCGTTCTGAGGAACGGATGGATGGTCGGATAGTCGGTCGGTGGGATTTAGATCCAGACTAGACATTTCCTCCTGACCCCCCACCCTCCTGGGCCACGATTGAATCCCCGTGCTGGGGTTGGTCTGATGCAGAGACACAGTGGTGGCTGGGAGTCCTGCCACTGCACCCTAGTGTGACTCTCCCACTCAGGTCCCCCCCCATCTCCCCTGCTGCTGAGAGGCCCTACCCCGGGCCTCGACACAGAGAGACCATCCCTATCACCAAGGAAGCAGGCAGGCAGGGCAGCGGGGTCCAACACTGATGACGGGGAAGCAGGAGGAGCGAACCGGCAGGGAGGGAAGAAAGTTATGCCACCATACCATGACTTTGAACTTTCCCAGATGAGGCAGAAATACTGTAATGAAAGATGCGCTCGGCACAGAGGGGAGGACGGGGGGGATAGACGGATGGGAGGAAGAGGAGACAGGAGGCCCACTGAGAGAGGAGACAAGGCCCTCACCCCTCTGCCAGGAAGCATTCTACTGGGCTGACAGTTATGGATAGGAAACATTACTGGGGCTGGTAATTAAAGCAAAAACTGATACCATCTCTTGGATGGGGGATTTCAGACGCCGCATCTATTTGTCACTGCTGCGCACTCGCCAAGGCCAGATTGAATTACACACATATTTAGTCCCGCAGAGTACGCCAGCTTTCATCTACTATCTATCTAGATATCTACCTATCTATCCGTTCAGTCATGTTGTTCAGTTTGACATCAGATCCACTTAAGAACGTGTTCTTGGTTTCCTGTCTGTAAACCTTTGATTGTCTCCTCTCCGTTAATAGCGAACTCAATAACCATTCTGATTACGTCACATAACAATGGCTCTGATCTGGCAAAAACCACACCTTCCTCTCTGTCCACGTTCACTCGAAAGTGAGTGAGTGACTTAGTGAGTGACTCAGTGACGGACTTAGTGTGTGAACTTGTGAATGACTTAGAGACTGAGTTAGTGACTGTGTAAGCTAGTGAAGGACTGAATGACTGCATGGGCGAGTGACGGACTACCCGGAGATGGAGAAAAGGCCAGCAGACGACTAGGGGGATGCCATGTCACCAGGCTGGGGGATCGGTGACACTGAGCGTGTCACGGGGTGACGGCTGCACTCTGCTAGGACTAGTTGCCCCTCCGGCGCTGTCACAGGAACCAGCCGCTCCCGTTACTGACACTACCCCCTCTGACAGGCCAAACACGACAAACCTCATCTCTGGCTAGAGACAAGCCCTGACGGCACACACAGACAGAGACGGAGAGAGAGAGGGCGGAGGAGAGAGAGAGAGGAGAGGGAAAGGGGGGGAGAGAGGGGATAGCGAGGGAGAAGGAGGAAGGGAAGAGCGAGAAGGATGGAGAGAAATAGAGAAAAATAGAAAAAGGGGAGAGGGTGAGGAGGAGGGGAGACATAGGAGGCGAAGGGAGAGAGACAGCACTAGAGAACGTGGAAGGAGATAGAGAGGGTTCAGAGAGAGAAAGAGGGAGGGGGAGGAGAGAGGAGCAGAGGGAGCGGCAAGACTGATCGCTGTTGATCTTCACGATAAGCGCTCCCGACAACTTGTGACCAAAGTGGCGCTCCAACACTAATCGGCCGTGAAGGCTGACCCGCAGCTATGCAGCAGAGTTCAGATCGCATAGGGCCGGCACTCGGGCCCAGACGAGATTGCCCCGGACAGGAGACATCTAGGCATCAAAACTCCTTGAGAAATTGTGACATGGCTTCAGTGCACTGTGAGAAGAACATGAAGAAGAAAAAAAAACTAGCGAGCAGTGATACTCGGCACTCTTGGCAGTCAGGGCGGACTTATCAGGCTAAGATGAAAAGAGAAGGACAGAGGGAGAGCGGAGAGAGGAAGGGGGGGGAGGGGAGGATGGAAAATATGAGAGGGAGGAAAGAAATATCAATTTTATTGACAATTATGTTAGAGTCATTTGAAAAGGAGTTGGACCGGTCTCTGACTGAAAGAACAACCTTGAAATGTGTGTGTTCACCCTCTAGCCTACTTTGAGTGTAAATGTGTGTGTGTGTGTGTGTGTGTGTGTGTGTGTGTGTGTGTGTGTGTGTGTGTGTGTGTGTGTGTGTGTGTGTGTGTGTGTGTGTGTGTGTGTGTGTGTGTGTGTGTGTGTGTGTGTGTGTGTGTGTGTGTGTACACACATACAGGGGAGTGTTACTAACAAATTATTATTAACAAATGAATAACAACATGAATACAAATTGAGCAAAATATGTCTGGGGACTCTAAACCTCAAAGTATGACTGAAAAACCTGGGCTTCAGATGGCCTGAAAATACCATAAAATCATAAGTGTGGGCAACATGTACATAGTCCTAACTCTTACCTATCAGTCAATATTTATGAAGTTCTTCACAACCACAAAATCAACTTTCCTCCATAGAAGACACTGGGACAAATGGCAAAGCCCACAGTGTGCATGTCAAACCCAAATCTCTGTGTCACTTTAACAGTGAAAACCAATGGCCTCAAAACTGAACCTTGGGGAGTGCCAAGTCATTATATACTACTATACTTGACTGAGACAATACACCGAAAAATCAACTTCACTTTCAATCCCCTCGCAGGGAGAAGACTGGTCACTCGGAACTAGGTTTACTGAAATAATGCCTGAAATCCTCCACTGTCTTTTAACATACAGCCCTTTATTAAATGAAACAGATGAACAGACATTTTATAAATTCTTATATAAATATTTTGCTGAGTGGGCGCCTTAATTGCCAAGGCGCTCCGTTGGTCGTCGTGAGGAAACATGAAGCCCTATTCTAATACTGCCATGTTTTTACAGTCACTAATGACTACTGGCTCCCACTTAGGGCCCCGCCTGCAAAATGTATCCATTGTATAAAAATACATATAAAATAATCATATCTGGCACCATAAATCCTCCTGGGCAAGATCCCGGACAATTTACTGCAGAGGAGAACACGAGGCAGAAGGAAGTCGAGGAAGGGACTGCATGTGCCTCTATAGTGGAGGTAAGTAACCACTACAGTCCTAATACTTCTATAATAATTCCACAATGCGTGTGTGGTGAGGGTGTCGATGGACGGTGGTCACCTGGGTCACTGGATGGGGGGGGGAATGCAACAAGGGTCAAAGCCAAACACAAAGGTGGTACTCTTTATTACACTCAATCAATGCTGGAGGCACTGTGCAGTACAGACACAGACCAAACACTAAATGTGGTCTATGGTTCCACTGACAATATGAGCCTGACAATATGCCAATAACCACAGGCTGCTAACTTCAACCCCCACCACCACACCCACACACACACACTAACATCAACCCCTCAGCACACACAGTTACAGTCACACACACACACACACACACACACACACACACACACACACACACACACACACACACACACACACACACACACACACACACACACACACACACACACACACCAGTGAGGTGAAGCAGAAAGAGAGAGAGACAGTCACCGGACCCCCACTTCAGACCCCCCCGACCAAAACTCCCCGGGCCACAGGGGTCTCCGAGGGCGAGATGTCAGAGCTGGTGAGGCCTGCCGGTCATCACCCACAATCCCTCACTGTGGAGAGGAGGGGTGGGAGTAATACCACTCTCCCTTATTGATCTGTTGTGGAGAGGCCCTCTCTCTTTACACAGGGAGCAGACCACTGGAGCCAGGGCACAGAAAACACACACTCACAGGGACACACACTCAGATACGCTAGGCTATATCAAAAACACACACACACACACACTCAGATACGCTAGGCTATATCAAAAACACACACACACACACTCAGATACGCTAGGCTATATCAAAAACACACACACACTCAGATACGCTAGGCTGTATCAAAAACACACACACACTCAGATACGCTAGGCTATATCAAAAACACACACACACTCAGATACGCTAGGCTATATCAAAAACACACACACACACACACTCAGATACGCTAGGCTATATCAAAAACACACACACACACACACTCAGATACGCTAGGCTATATCAAAAACACACACACACACTCACTCAGATACGCTAGGCTATATCAAAAAACACAACCACATGTTCATACAGAAACATGTGTGCATTGCATGGCTGAGGTTGATTCCATTTAAATCCCTATTTAAAGAAAGTGTGATAGTGTTAATCGCAGAACCACACCCCAGGAAATCTCAAAGCTTGAAGTGCCCCCCCACATACTGTAAAGTGTACAGCATCTACAGAAACATTTGTATGAAACTATACAAATATGCACAGACAAACAAACACATGATAACAAAAGCATAAACCAACACACACTGTTTACTTATTTACTGATGAAGTCACTTGCTCATAAACAAAACGCATGCCCATTCTGCCACAAAAACTTCATCGACCTGCCATGTCTCGTCTAAGAGAACAGCTTTGAGAGGAAAATAACATTCGGTCAAAAAACACACATTAAAACAACTCCCCTTCCTCCTTTCACATTATATCACCACAACAGAACAAAATAGTCTCCAACACTGAAATATGTGGTATTTGCACCCGGAATCCAGAGGCGTCTTGAACAAGGCCAAAGAACGCTCTCCGCCACGCAGCACAGCTCCCTTGCTGCCATTAGTCGTGACCGGTCCGGCTGACAATCCCTTCACTTCTCTATCACTTTTCATTACCAGCGTCTGCGGTGAAACCTCACCTCCCTCTATCATTGACACAGTAAGGCTAATGGGATCTACCGACATGTAAATGAAAATGTTTGCTTCGTTTGCTTCCTTCACTCCTGATCGTCAGAGCAACTCGCTCGGGAGCAGCAGCAGGTGTGTTTGTCCATGTAGGAGGAGTGCTTTTGTGTGAGTGTGTGGTGGTGTATGCTTATGCACACAGGTTTGCACACAGCAACAGGTGGGCCTTTATGTGTGTGTGTGTGTGTGTGTGTGTGTGTGTGTGTGTGTGTGTGTGTGTGTGTGTGTGTGTGTGTGTGTGTGTGTGTGTGTGTGTGTGTGTGTGTGTGTGTGTGTGTGTGTGTGTGTGTGTGTGTGTGTGTGTGTGTGTGTGTGTGTGTGTGTGTGTGTGTGTGTGTGTACTTGCGTCTGTGAGTGCATGTATACACAGAGGAACACCTCGGAGGCAAACAGACACACACTACTCGCTCAACCAGATGTTGCACCTGACCCTGGGCTCAGCCACGGGAAATGCTCAATTCTGATGCCGACTCCATGCTCCCGCCGGCACGGGTACAACCAACCCTCACAAACACTGGAGGATGCGCAGAACCGTGAGCTGGAGTTTCTACAACGTGGCCAGAATGTCAATTGTACAACCTCCGGGAGACAAGTCACCCAGCCAGGTAGGCAGCGCTACAGCGGTGGCTGTTGGGTAATTGACAGCACCTGAAAACAAAACAGCGTGCCCCGGTTTACGTGCCACAATGTGGAAAGCTGCTATCGCATCTCATTTGTCAACAGAGAGGTATCAAATGGCGACGGTGAGGAAATAATCACATCCCTGTGATTACTTATTAAGACGGACGATAATGACACAACACATGTAATTAGACAAGTGAAAGATTTAGGCAGCGAGAGTAAATGTACTTTAATATCCATTGAACGACTGGCAGAAGAAAAAATGACTATGTAAAATACTGTATGTGAAGAAAACAGAAAACTCTTATTTGAACGGTAGCCTACCTACATTAGGACATAGCCTACCTACATTAGGACTTAGCCTACCTACATTAGGACATATCCTACCTACATTAGGACATAGCCTACCTACATTAGGACTTAGCCTACCTACATTAGGACTTAGCCTACCTACATTAGGACTTAGCCTACCTACATTAGGACATAGCCTACCTACATTAGGACTTAGCCTACCTACATTAGGACATAGCCTACCTACATTAGGACTTAGCCTACCTACATTAGGACTTAGCCTACCTACATTAGGACATAGCCTACCTACATTAGGACATAGCCTACCTACATTAGGACATAGCCTACCTACATTTGGACTTAGCCTACCTACATTTGGACTTAGCCCACCTACATTAGGACTTAGCCTACCTACATTTGGACTTAGCCTACCTACATTAGGACTTAGCCTACCTACATTAGGACATAGCCTACCTACATTAGGACATAGCCTACTTACATTAGGACTTAGCCTACCTACATTAGGACTTAGCCTACTTACATTAGGACTTAGCCTACTTACATTAGGACTTAGCCTACCTACATTAGGACTTAGCCTACCTACATTTGGACTTAGCCTACCTACATTAGGACATAGCCTACTTACATTAGGACTTAGCCTACCTACATTAGAACTTAGCCTACCTACATTAGGACTTAGCCTACCTACATTAGGACATAGCCTACCTACATTTGGACATAGCCTACCTACATTTGGACTTAGCCTACCTACATTTGGACAGTCTACCTACATTAGGACATAGCCTACCTACATTTGGACTTAGCCTACCTACATTAGGACATAGCCTACCTACATTTGGACATAGCCTACCTACATTTGGACTTAGCCTACCTACATTTGGACAGCCTACCTACATTTGGACATAGCCTACCTACATTTGGACAGCCTACCTACATTTGGACATAGCCTACCTACATTTGGACTTAGCCTACCTACATTTGGACAGCCTACCTACATTAGGACATTGATAATGCATTCATGTTAAGCCATATTACAACCTATGTGTTGTGATAATTGTGTTGTTTGCTCTTTAACCTGTTAATTCATATGCCTTGCGACCGTGATATATAGGCCTATGAAGGCCGAGACAATAAGAAGACACAGTGGCAGAGTAAATTCAACCGCATCTTTGATTTATCACAAAACCCGGATCGCAACCTCTGTCCAGTGAAGTCCACAAAGTATACTGCATATAACAGACAATTACATGACCTACAGCATGGTCAAGCAAGTTTATGTTTCCAACATTTTTGAACCACTAAACAACTATTGATTTAGAACCACAGAGAGTTACCGCAAGTCACAAAGAAAACAGGAGATAACTCCACTATTCAGGCACCACTTCAACTTCAACATAATCAAACCTCTGCTTAGTCTAGTACAGTGACAACTGAAAGATACCAAAACTGAACGATACCAAAACTGAAAGATACCAAAACTGAAAGATACCAAAAACTACTTAGTCCAATCAACGTAAGCTAAATATGATGTGGCTGTCCATGGTTCTGATTTGTGTGCCTGTGTTTGTGTGTGTTTTGTTGTCCTAGGCTACCTGGCTGAAGCATTTAGCTTCCCTTGACACTTTTTTTTTTGGTGCGCCAGGACCATTCACAGTTGAGCTCGCTCAGTTTAGTTCCACAATGATTGGCACATTTTTTTAATACTTTTTTTTAAATCAAGGAAGGCCAAATGCTTGCTGGCCTACACGTAGATACTTGTCGTTTGGCAACAACGTCATACTTGTCGTTTGGCTACAATTTCATACTTGTCATTTGGCTGAAATGTCATACTTGTCGTTTGGGCCAGACAGCATCAGATAGATGGTCTACACGTAGAGAAACAGAGGGGCTCTGTTCCGCTCGGATGCTTTCTCCTGTGAGGTACATTCAGCCTTTTGTGAATTGAAGGAAAATTATGAAACACAGAGAGACGAAAGATAAATTATTATTATTTTAATGTAAAAAAAACTATATATATATATATATATATTTATGGGAAGTCTGGCTTGGCACTCATGAATACACGCCACTAGACCTAACCTAGGTTTTACCCTGCTGTAGAGTTACACAGTAGACACACTTGATTGATTTAAATCCCTAGGTTTACATTGGAACATCCAGCCAGACTTACTAACAAAATATTCCAAAGTTAAAGCCAGACTACACAAGCCTGATCCCTGATCTGTTAAGCGTTGTCTTGCCAAATTGCCAACAATGGTCATTGTCATGCCGAACATCATGTTTGGTCTATGCAGTATTAACAGATCGTAAGAACACGCAACCCTTCACTACAGCTCAGCCTTGTCTTGGGCTTAATGAGTCGTTGAAGACAATATGACTAGTAGAGACAGTAAAGAGAAGAGACTCTATTTAGAGGGGAACTCAAATTGCAAAAACCGACTTCCTCTTTATATCATGACAATGTACGGTCCAAAAAAAATCCAACACGCTCCTTTCCCTCTGCCAAACCTGCCCGACCAACAGGCCGTATGTCTGTCACAAACCATTCGCCCTCCGCAACCGGTCCAAACCCGTCCTATTTTGCTTTGTTATTTCCAAACAAAACCACTGAATACATAGCAACGCCAATTTGATCCCGGAGACAGATCTGAAGGAACACAAGCGCGGCTGAAACTTTCACGCAAATTAGGACTGATAAGTAGACCGCATCAGTCTCCCTGAATCACTCGGTGCCTGTCTAAAACAAAGCAGATGCCATCCGAGGGTAGCGTGGCGAGGGGAACGTCGCACGGTGGTGACAGAAACAAAAGAGGGGTTTTCACGTGGGCAAGCGTCTAGCATTCTGTGGCTGAACCCTGATTATTGTTTGAACAGATTACGCTCTGTCAGAAAGGATGAGATTGAGACGATCCTTCCGATGACAGTTCGTGGGGTCGGTGTATTTCGGTTTCCCATGGTTTACGTTCTGATTCTAGACCGTTTCCCTCAGGTTTCATATGTCCCAGACCAGGAGAATGGGACATTCATTCTGACAACACTACTAAGTAGTGCTAATTTCACTGCTTCTGCTAATAAGACTCACTTCAATTAGCTGATAACAAACCCCATTACTACTCCTGGTCATCATCGTTTCATGGATCATTTTTTCATCCACTTTGGTGATGGTTTACAGACCAGCACGTCTTTCAACTACCTTCACAGAGGCCCTCACAGACTAGCCTGGCCAAAACACACACACACACACACACACACACACACACACACACACACACACACACACACACACACACACACACACACACACACACACACACACACACACACACACACACACACACACACACACACTCTACCAGAACAAGAAATCAATGCTAAAAGCAGAGGGGGGAAAAAGTGGTTTCATTTGAACATAAACTGCTGGCGCGTAATGCGTCGTGACAATCATGTTTGCAGGAATCCATTTTCAAAATTGTCATTCTTTGAAAAGGGAGACGCCTGTTTCAGCCTGGGCTTCCAAAGCACTTTTATTTTCTTTCAGGGACGTCAGTTAAAGTTGCACAACGTATCTCAGTCCAGGGCAACAAAAAAAAACACAGTCTGAAGACTGGCGCTAATAACCATGTCACTTCTGCAGCAGAGAGAATGGTAAAATAATAAGAGAGGCTTCGAGTTGCTAACTAAATAAGAAAACGAGGAGGAGGTTGAGAAAGAGAAGTTAGGAGAAGAGGGAAATAGAAAGAATTAAGAGGTGGAAGAGAGACTTTCTAAGTAGAGGAGGGAAAATGTCTTAAAAACAGCATTTAGAGGCTTTCATAAAAAGAATTGCCTTGCAGTGATGGTGATGGCCGTGTTAGTTTAGCCAGTTAACACATTCCCTGAGCTACTGGTGATAAACAGTGTGGAGGCCCAGTGGTAACTAGAGACTGTTTCATCTATACTTTCCACTGACCCACCATTTCTCCCAGGACCCGTTCATGCTAATGACTGGCAAGAGCTCTTTCTGTCTCGCTCTCTTTCTGTCTCGCTCTCTTTCTGTCTTACTTTCTCGCTCTCTCTCTGTCTTGCTCCCTGACTCTCTCTCACTTTCTCTCTCTCACTCTCTCTTCTTCCCTCCTCAAAACTGGCATTTACAGGTATAGTGGCCTTCAACAAAGAGAGAAGGAGAAAAACTCTTAGAATGCTAAAGAATACTTTGTTTCAACATTGTTTGGAGAACAAATCCTAAAAACAGCACGTCCGCTCAAACATCCACTCAGAGCATCGTTTCGGTCCTGACTAATAAATCAAAAAAATCATATTCCGTTTAAAAAAAATGGATTCATGAATATTCCAATAGCGATGGCACTTCTCCATATGTTTGTGTAAGTGTGTAGGCTGTGATGGGTCGATCCAAATCAAAGGTTTGAGTGGGCAGGTGTAAGTGTAGCTGTGTGGGTTGGTCAAAGCTGCCACCATGCACGCTGGCACAGGAGGAGAGATAGGGGGGAGAGAGAGAGAACAGCAGGACGGGAGAGTGTGCAATTACACTTTCGCACGCCGGAAAGAAGCAGAACAAACTAGCTTTTCCCAAACAACATTCACATCATGCCAAAACTCCGTTGGACTCATACAATATCTCTCTAGTCTTAATCTCAAACTCATCTTTCCCACTTTCTTACCTCCCCAAACCAACTCATATTTCATCGCCCATATCTTTACATTTTCTATTATCCTGTTGTGAAAAATGTGACCAATGGAGGCGTTGTTTGAATATAAAATATGAATCGTCTTAGATAAAGATATCAAGTGGCTCTTTCAATGTTCCTCTCGCTGGAGATTTGCACAGTAAGCCATCGCCTCTCAGGCTTTCCTTCCTTCGCCTCGCTCTCTTGAAAAATACCTCAAATAACTTCTTCTTTCCACCCTCCCTGACACTCCTGTCACCAGAAAAGTGATTTTTTTTCACACACACACACACACACACACTTTTAAAATAGGGTTTCCCAAGCTAGAATGAAGGGTTGTTGACCAGTGGGCTGCGTCATATCCGATTTGTGACACCCAGACTCGTTCTAGACGTAATACTGCACAGCCTCTATCTGACTCCAACATTACAGCCGTATATAACAGAGAAAAATAGGAAATACGACGCTGTCGGCTCGTACCCACAACATTACATATGAGAGGAAACCCCATCGCCCCCCCCCGGCTCTGTATTTAGTATTTTCTGGTGAGTAATCTTTTGTCATTTCATCACAGGAAATTAAATAATGGGGATGATGGCCTAATGAAAAATTAGGTTTGGAGCCGCGGCCTGGGAGAGTCAGTTCAGTTGGCAAGACAGAAGAAAAAGGCTGTTGAAGCTAAGGAGGACAGTAACGTTGTTTAGTCCAACATTTGCAATATAGTTGTGAGTGTAGTGTGCATTTTAAGCATTAATAGTAAGCTTAAAAGTCTAAAGCCAGCTGAATGAGTAGTAGTGTTGCTGTACCATGGAAAGGGCAAGGACATCAGGTAGACCGACAAGTTATCTGGATGCATTTGTGGACATTGGGAAACATCAAGTGAATCTTGGAATAGTAAATCTACATTAAATCAGGCAATGCGATCTGGTGTCTCGCCATCTCAACGTTATTTCCAAGATGTTCTCCAACATTCTCCTCTTGTGCAGCAGGGACGTTAGTGTCATGTCAGATATGCTGGCTTTTCAAACATAATTTCCATCTTAAAACACACACGCACACACACACACACACACACACACACACACACACACACACACACACACGCATCCACACCCCATCCGCCGATCCCCCCCCAAAAATTCTATTTTCAATCCACAAACACACTGAGTGTGTTAAGGGTCTTTCATCTCCTTCAATGGGATGTGTGGGGAGACTGTGGCTGTTGAAGTGTGTGTGACAGTCTCTCCTTCCATGCAGCCTGTGTTTAGAGCCAGAGTTGCTCAAACCCAGCCACTGCCACGAAACACACAGGCTCTCCTAAATATGCATAATTAACTTAACCCCCCCCCATCACTTGACTTTAAAGGGCTTTGGAGGACTGAGCCTTGCAAATGGAGTCTCGTGGAGGCTCTGAAAGTGGCCCCTTTTTATGGCTAAAATATTCATTAATGCATTTCAGACATTTCCTGAAATGAGAATCCTCTGATTTTTGTTTTCTTTCCGAGGGGATAGATTGTTGCTATGCACCTTCGGGGCGGGAGGGAGAACGGGCGAGCGAGAAAAGAAGACGAGCCCGGGTCACTCTGTAAAAGGTAGCTCTATATAAACACACGCAGTGTGGGAAGATTTCATGTGATTACTCTGTCTGCCTCCGTCTCTGTAATAGGAGACCCAGGGAGAGACAGACAGAGAAAGAAGGAGAGCCACACAGAGAGAGAAAGAGAGAGAGAGAGATAGGGAGCAAGCATGGTGCAAACTGGTTGAGAGAGCTGTCATGACTCTCCAGCTTGTGAGGGTTGGTGGTTGGTTGGGGAGGTGTCGGGTTGGAGTGAGCGGAGGGGAGAATGTGGGGGGTGGGGTGACTGTTGACTGAATGAGAAATCTACCCCTCCAGCCCTGGTCAGCGGAGCCCACCTCGCCCGTTTCCCCGCGCTGTGCCAGGCCTGACTGCTACCAGCCACACACTTCACCTCCCATCAGGGTCAGCGCGCCGGAGAAAGATCAGCCCGCCTACAGCTGATTGGCCGAGGTGGGGTCCGGTCCTCCTCCGCTCGATAACGGGCCGGCTGACACACCTGATGTGACACGCTCCGCTCCCAGCAGCAGGTGCACATCAGGGCAGCTGCCCACCGGCACCACCAACACTAAGGAGAGGGGAATCCGAACAAACATCAAGGAAAACAAAGGGAGGAGGGACGGATGGGATGGAGGGACGGATGAAAGAGGAATGAAGGAGGGGTGGAACCAAGGTTCTCTGAACTTGGGCCTACTGTAACCAACACAAACAACTGCACTGTACCGTAGACGCTCCAGAATATCATGCTGAATGTTCAAGGCCGCACTGCACATCCTCTCTCACACATGAAGTACCGGTTAAAAGTTTTAGAACACCTTCTCATTCAAGGTTTATTTTTTATTTTTACTATTTTATACTTTGTAGAATAGTAGTGAAGACATCAAAACTATGAAATAACACAGGTAGTAACACCAGGTAGTAAACAAAAAAGTGTTAAAACAAAGTAGCCACCCTTTGCCTTGATGACAGCTTTGCACACTCTTTGCATTCTCTCAACCAGCTTCATGAGGTAGTCACCTGGAATGCATTTCGATTAACAGGTGTGCCTTCTTAAAAACTACATTTGTGGAATTTATTTCCTTCTTAATGCATTTGAGCCAATCAGTTGTGTTGCGACAAGGGGGGTACAGAAGATAGCCCTATTTGGTAACAGACCAAGTCCATATTATGGCAAAAACAGCTCAAATAAGCAAAGAGAAACGACAGTCCATCATTACTTTAAGAAGTGAAGGTCAGTCAAAACGGAACATTCCAAGAACTTTGAAAGTTTCTTTGAATGCAGTCACAAAAACCATCAAGCACTATGACGAAACTGGCTCTCATGAGGGATGGAAGACCCAGAGTTCATTAGAGTTACCAGCCTCAGAAATTGCAGCCCAAATAAATGCTACAGACACATCTCAACATCAACTGTTCAGAGGAGACTGTGTGAATCAGGGCTTCGTGGTTGAATTGCTGCAAAGAACCCACTACTAAAGGACACCAATAAGAAGAAGAGACCTGCTTGGGCCAAGAAACACAAGCAATGGACATTAGACAGGTGGGAATTTGTCCTTTGGTCTGGAGTCCAAATTGGATATTTTTGGTTCCAACCGCCGTGTCTTTGTGAGACGCGGTGTGGTTGAATGGATGATCTCCATATGTGCATTTTCCACCGTGAAGCATGGAGGAGGAGGTGAGTGTTCTTTGCTGGAGACACGGTCTGTGATTTATTTAGAATTCAAGGCACACTTAACCAGCATGGCTACCATAGTATTCTGCAGCGATACGCCATCACATCTGGTTTGGGCTTAGTGGGACTATCATTTGTTTTTAACAGGACAATGACCCAACACACCTCCAGGCTGTGTAAGGCCTATTTTACCAAGAAGGAGAGTGATAAGTGCTGCATCAGATGACCTGGCCCCCACAATCCCCCGACCTCAACCAAATTGAGATGGTTTGGGATGAGTCGAACCGCAGAGTGACGGAAAAGCAGCCAACAAGTGCTCAGCATATGTGGAAAGTCCTTCAAGGCTGTTGGAAAAGCATTCCAGGTGAAGCTGGTTGAGAGAATGCCAAGAGTGTGCAGAGCTGGTATTAGGTCAAAGTGTGGCTATTTGAAGAATCTCAACTCTAAAATATATTTAGATTTGTTTAACGCGTTTTTGGTTACTACCTGACTCCATATGTGTTATTTCATAGTTTTGATGTCTTCACAATTATTCGACAATGTATAAAATAGTCAAAAACCCTTGAATGAGTTGGTGTTCTACAACTTTTGACCCATATGTGTACCTTGACATCATCAGGAGCAGACTTACTGACGGATACAAGACGGCAATAATGAATGAAAACATATTTCAGCATTTCAAGAGGTCTTTAAAAAATTGCATATTCATGATTAGCTGATTACTAATTAGCAGCTAATATATGTGTGTGTGATGATTTAATGGGTAATTAGCGACAGATAAGGAACTAATAAGTGCCAGTTCCCCCCATTATCGAATGATTCCAAATATTTTTGACAGAAAAAACATAGATTAAAAAAAGGTGCCACAGAAAAAGACACACACACACACACACACGCCAGCACAAGGCATCAGTGCACACACAGAGACATCGTCACACAAACCGGGCTATAAGAAGTGCATTCCACCAAATTGCGGGATTGCTGCATGCGCTCGCCGGCGGGAACTGTTCATGTGGCTTAAAGTGGAGATGATCAGGCCCCCCCGCCCAGCACCAAAAACGCAGCACAATAAGAACAAGCAGATCCATCAGGGTCTGATGTGGACAGACAAGACGAGGAAATGGATTTAGAAACCTCCTCCAGCGCTATGTCACTTTCCTTTCTCTTTCCTTTCCTTTCTCTTTCCTTTCTCATAGAGGATGCACACTCTGACAAACAGCCAGGCAGCCAGTCTCCCCCCGTCTGTTTGACCTCCCTCTTTTCTCTTCTCTCTCTCGCTCACCCTCTCACCCTCCCTCCCTGGTTCGTCTCTGATGTTGGCAGATGACCGTACACTCAGTAAACAACCACAGGTTCTCATGCCAAGCTAGTTTAGTTTATTAGTATGCCCATTAGCTACTGCATGTGCAGCAGCTAGTCTTCCTGGGGTCCACATAAAAGTTACACAGACGTGACAAAGTACAGAACAAGAACAACATAAGATATTACCTTCAATTGTACATTTTTTAAAAATCAAATAAAAAGAGTATATAGGAAAGTATATAGGAAAGCGAGAAACCAAGAGAAATAAAAAATACTATTCACCCACTACTCATATATACAGTACATATTCATATTTTCAGATACAGTACAGTTAAATGAGATATTTAGAAAGAGGAGGTGCTGTGATACAAGTGTAGCTAGGGCGACTGAGGAAGTGTGTGTGGTTGGGGCCGCACTGGGCGGTGTTTCTGTACCCTTGAATAAGGCAAACGACCTGAACAGCACATAACCCAGCAGAATAAACGCACCCATGTGTTAGCGGTGTTAGTAAATATGTTTGTTAGTAGTGGGACTCCGTGTTTGCCAAGTTGGCAGTGTAGCAGAGGGGCGGCAGCCTGGAATGTGAACAGTAAGCATGCCAGCCTTACATTAAAGGGGATCAATCTCTACCCACCTTCTTTCTCACAGTGTGGCAATCTGTGATGGAAATTCTATTCTACCCGTTTTTCTCATCTTCTCCGACGGAACAGCAAGAGTCATACGCGCATGTTTCAGCATCTACTATATTATGGTCGAGGTTCATACAGTATGTCTTGAGCAAGAAGCACCCAAGTGCCAGTCCCATGTGGCTTCACAGCATGTCAACCCCCCCCACCCGGTCTCGGATCCCTCTGGAACTTTCATTGCGCACACCTGGCCCCTATTCCCACTGATTGCATTTGTATATTTGTGCCCTTTGTTCATCATGGTGGGGTCCATTATTGTTCCAATGTCCGTTGGTGCGTGTGAGTACCTGTGCTGTGTGTGTTGGCTTTCGTGCCCTTGTGGATTGCCAGATGATTACGTGTCTCGTCCCGCGTGTTAATCATTGTGCGCGTGTGTATTTATTCGAGGTGATCCTCGCTCTTTTGTTTGGGTTTCAACCCTGTGTTTCTGTTTCGTTTGCGCCTGGTCTTCGTCCACGTGCCTTTACACGGCACGCTGCCATTTGGGGCGTAATAAAAAAAAACTATTACGCATTCCTGCGCCTGTCTCCCGAATCATTGTTACCGACGTGACACACCCCCAACCCTGCCACTCCAGCACTGTGAGACACCACTAATATTTGCCCGCCTCACTTCTAATACACATCAGCACCCCCAGAGTGTTTTCCCTGCTCTGTTGCCGGCCAGAGAAAATATCCCCCCCCCCCTACCCTCCCCTCTCTACCCACACACACAGTCTTCCCTTGATAGATACATGGCGATTGGATTTGTTTAGCAAATTGTTACGCCACCTAAAACGACAAGACTTGTGTGGTAAAGATACATGTAAATAGTTGACAGGGAGTTAATGTTTTTTTCCGTGACAGTGGGCCATTAGGATGGGCTCTCCGACACAGAGGCGTGTTATTGGGGGAGTAATTCTACACGGCCCGTATCCCCAAAGAGAGGCTACACAACACACTGTGGTTGCTTGTCATTAAAATGAGTGGCTAGGTTTAGGCCTCACACGCGTGTGGTGTGGAGACAGACAGACAGACAGACAGACAGACAGACAGACAGACAGACAGACAGACAGACAGACAGACAGACAGACAGACAGACAGACAGACAGACAGACAGACAGACAGACAGACAGACAGACAGACAGACAGACAGACAGACAGACAGACAGACAGACAGGACTTAGGCTATACATACATATACATGCACGCTCAAACAAATGGTATGTGTTATGCCTTATTTTTCCAATGCAATGTGAAATCTCCTGACATACCGGTCCCCAGCCCGTTCGGTAGAACTTTTAAGAAAACAGTACAGTATCATCACACCACTTCAAATAGCTCCTCCTCTTAAAACATCAAAGCCCAAGAAGCTGTCAAGAGCCCAAATTATTCAATTTCAAATTGAACAGAAAATTGTTTCCTACTTTCCAAAAAGTACTGATTCGAAGCAATCTCTGAAACTTCTGGAAAAGAATTCTCCCCCGAGTTCGGGAATACTAAAAAGAGAGAAAGAGAGAAAGAGAGAAAGAGAGAGAGAAAAAGAACGGGGTGCAATTAGAGGTAATTACTCCTTTTCATTTCCAACATGATGAAATAATTTGATTCTTTTTAAGACGGGGGTCTGGTTTGGCTCAACACAGACAAAGCGCTCATGCGTTGAGTTAGAGGGTTGCTAGCGGGACAATGGCGATCGTTCTCAGACTAGGAGCCCAGACGAGCGCCGCGGCCCATAGATCATTGCCAAAGGTACGCCTCAGACAGAGTTATTTGAGTGTTGCCTTGGCTGATGGCCGCCATACAGGGTGACCCACATAACGAGATAAAATAAATACTGCCGATGGCGCGTCGTCGGGCTAGGACATCTGAGGCGCGTGTGTGTGTGTATGTGTGTGTGTGTGTGTGTGTGTGTGTGTGTGTGTGTGGTCTTCGTGACACACACTCCAACAACAAACTAGACCTATGAATCTAATATCTATAGGCCCAGGTTGTTGTATTGTTGTATGTGTGCAGTCTAATAGGGTCTGTAGTTGGTGTAAAAACTAGATGTTTTTGGTTTAATTTCAAGTTGTAGGATAAGGACGAAATATAGTCAATTTAAGTTGATATACAAAATATACTGCACGTGTTTTACGTATCATACTCTAAAATGACAACGTGGAACAGAGAAGCTTACGTGCAAACTGTTCCATCAGCAATGGATGAGAGAGAGGAAAAAGGGAAAGAAGAAGAAGGAAGGGGGTCAGAGAGGGGGAAAGGGGGAAGCAAGAGAAAGAGGAAGCAAGAGAGAGAGAGAGAGAGAGAGAGAGAGAGAGAGAGAGAGAGAGACAGGCAGAGACAGTGACAGAGACATAGACATAGAGGATACTGGGGCACAATTACAAGCAAAAAGTGGAGACATTTACATAGAAAATGAGGGCTTCAGTGAGTCTCTCTCCAAGAGGTCACACCATTATGAGGAGCCAAGGTAGGTGCATTTATTTAAACTCCTATTCATCTTCCAAAAGGACCAAAACCTATTTTGGGTCCCTCCCAGCTTTCAACAGGGCTATTTAATCAACATAAACTCTTTTATGTTTCAGTAGAGAAGAAAGACATCCCTTGCTGCTGGGACAAAAATAATTGAAACGGGTTTGGGCCCTAGCGCTTCAACATTTCACCCAACGTTGGGATGAAAAGGGGATTTTAAAGAATAATAATCTAACACGAACAAACATCTAACACACAACCAGCGTAAGTCAATAATTCCCTCCATCCTTCTAGGCTTACGTCATTATCCCAGGAATGAAAAGTTCCAATGGGAGGAGAGAGTAACCAGGACAGGGGCGGTGACAGGGGCAACCTCTGGCTGAATGAGCCCAGAGAGAGAGGGGCAAAGTGAGGGAGCTGGACAACCACAACCCTGCTCAGTATCAGCAGCCCAGCTTGGAGCAATCTCCAGCATCTCTACCTGTCACTCACCCCCCTGCCCTCTCGTCCAGGGCCAGTCAGGGGTCCAGAGGTTGCCCCTTGTATCCAAGGAGGCCCGCCCCCAACGGTGTTAAACGGGGATATGAAAAGGCAGCAAAACGAGGCTAATGATACCGCTTGTCTCTCTGCCTGCCTGCCTGCCTGTCTGTGGTGGTTCTGAGAAGGTGAGAGGGGTGAAGTTGACCAAGTAATCTCAGGTATGGGGGGGGCTAAGGTATAAGCCTGAATTCTCTTGTCTTCTCACCGTGTAAACATTGAAAGCAAAGGCATTCCTAGAAATCTAGAATTCGGCAGATGTGGACAGGACGTTTGTCTTTTATTTTGTCCGCCAATAAGAGTTCAAACTGTGCGTGTGTGTACGCCTGCGTCCGGCGTGCATACCAACACATGTACGTGGACGACTGTATTTATCCGATTCCAAAAGGACCGTCAAATAAAAGCAACAGAGATGATGGGGTTCAGAGCCCTCTTTCATGCTTACAATCACAGCAGAGGCCCCACTGGGTGTGTAAAACTGAGCAGAGCATCTGTCTGTCTCTTTCTCACACACACACACAGACACACACGGTTGTGGTGGTGGAGAGATATAGACGTAACTACCCGAGTGGGGCCTCGCTGCTTCCTGCCTGCCTATCCACCTGGCCGTTTGATGATGCCTCACTCGCTCATGACAACGCATCGATTTTACTTCTGCCCGCCGCGTAAGCCCTTCCGCCTGAAGGAATCCATTAAGGCAAACAGTTCTCATCCACAGTGAGTGACAGCTGTGGCAGGCCCGCATCGCTTCCCCCCCCACCCCCACCTCTTCCTCCTCCCGCCTTCCCGTCTCTGAGTGACAGCATCACGCTCAAACATCCTTTTTCACAGCATCTAATGGATTCAAACGCTCACCATTACCGGTGTCAGAGGCAGATGGTCAGGAGGGCTGGTTATGGAGGTGGGCTGGTGATGTAGGGCCTTCAGTCATCCATAATGTAGCCATCTTCGTGGCTAGTACAGCCATATCTGTTGTCTCGATAGCACCTATCATTTCTATAGCAGCATCCATCCCCTATCATTTCTATAGCAGCAGCCCTCCCCTATCATTTCTATAGCAGCAGCCCTCACCTATCATTTCTATAGCAGCAGCCCCCCTATCATTTCTATAGCAGCAGCCCTCCCCTATCATTTCTACAGCAGCAGCCCTCCCCTATCATTTCCACAGCAGCAGCCCTCCCCTGTCATTTATATAGCAGCAGCCCTCCCCTATCATTTCTACAGCAGCAGCCCTCCCCTATCACTTATATAGCAGCAGCCCTCCCCTATCATTTCTACAGCAGCAGCCCTCCCCTATCATTTCTACAGCAGCAGCCCTCCCCTATCATTTCTACAGCAGCAGCCCTCCCCTGTCATTTCTGCAGAAGCACCCAACCCCTATCATTTCTACAGCAGCAGCCCTCCCCTATCATTTCTGCAGAAGCACCCAACCCCTATCATTTCTACAGCAGCAGCCCTCCCCTATCATTTCTATAGCAGCAGCCCTCCCCTATCATTTCTACAGAAGCAGCCCTCCCCTATCATTTCTATAGCAGCACCCATCCCCTATAATTTCTATAGCAGCAGCCCTCCCCTATCATTTCTATAGCAGCACCCATCCCTTATAATTTCTATAGCAGCACCCATCCCCTATTTTTCTATAGCAGCAGCCCTCCCCTATCATTTCTACAGCAGCAGCCCTCCCCTATCATTTCTATAGCAGCAGCCCTCCCCTATCATTTCTACAGAAGCAGCCCTCCCCTATCATTTCTATAGCAGCACCCATCCCCTATAATTTCTATAGCAGCAGCCCTCCCCTATAATTTCTTCAGCAGCACCCATCCCCTATCATTTCTATAGCAGCAGCCCTCCCCTATCATTTCTATAGCAGCACCCATCCCTTATCATTTCTATAGCAGCACCCATCCCCTATTTTTCTATAGCAGCAGCCCTCCCCTATCATTTCTACAGCAGCAGCCCTCCCCTATCATTTCTACAGCAGCAGCCCCCCCTATTTTTTCTATAGCAGCAGCCCTCCCCTATCATTTATATAGCAGCAGCCCTCCCCTATCATTTCTACAGCAGCAGCCCTCCCCTATCATTTCTACAGCAGCAGCCCTCCCCTGTCATTTATATAGCAGCAGCCCTCCCCTATCATTTCTATAGCAGCAGCCCTCCCCTATCATTTCTATAGCAGCAGCCCTCCCCTATCATTTCTATAGCAGCAGCCCTCCCCTATCATTTCTACAGCAGCCCCCCCCTATCATTTCTACAGCAGCAGCCCTCCCCTACCATTTCTACAGCAGCAGCCCTCCCCTATGATTTCTACAGCAGCAGCCTTCCCCTATCATTTCTACAGAAGCAGCCCTACCCTATCATTTCTACAGAAGCAGCCCTCCCCTATCATTTCTTTAGCAGCAGCCCTCCCCTATCATTTCTATAGCAGCAGCCCTCCCCTATCATTTCTATAGCAGCACCCATCCCTTATCATTTCTATAGCAGCAGCCCTCCCCTATCATTTCTATAGCAGCACCCATCCCTTATCATTTCTATAGCAGCACCCATCCCCTATTTTTCTATAGCAGCAGCCATCCCCTATCATTTCTACAGCAGCAGCCCTCCCCTATCATTTCTACAGCAGCAGCCCCCTATCATTTCTATAGCAGCAGCCCTCCCCTATCATTTATATAGCAGCAGCCCTCCCCTATCATTTCTACAGCAGCAGCCCTCCCCTATCATTTCTACAGCAGCAGCCCTCCCCTGTCATTTATATAGCAGCAGCCCTCCCCTATCATTTCTATAGCAGCAGCCCTCCCCTATCATTTCTATAGCAGCAGCCCTCCCCTATCATTTCTATAGCAGCAGCCCTCCCCTATCATTTCTACAGCAGCAGCCCCCCCCCCCTATAATTTCTACAGCAGCAGCCCTCCCCTACCATTTCTACAGCAGCAGCCCTCCCCTATCATTTCTACAGCAGCAGCCTTCCCCTATCATTTCTACAGAAGCAGCCCTACCCTATCATTTCTACAGAAGCAGCCCTACCCTATCATGTCTACAGAAGCAGCCCTCCCCTGTCATTTCCATAGCAGCAGCCCTACCCTATCATTTCTACAGAAGCAGCCCTACCCTATCATTTCTACAGAAGCAGCCCTCCCCTGTCATTTCCATAGCAGCAGCCTTCCCCTATCATTTCTACAGAAGCAGCCCTACCCTATCATTTCTACAGAAGCAGCCCTACCCTATGATTTCTACAGAAGCAGCCCTCCCCTGTCATTTCCATAGCAGCAGCCCTCCCCTGTCATTTCTTTAGCAGCAGCCCTCCCCTATCATTTCTTTAGCAGCAGCCCTCCCCTATCATTTCTTTAGCAGCAGCCCTCCCCTATGATTTCTACAGAAGCAGCCCTCCCCTATCATTTCTATAGCAGCAGCCCTCCCCTATCATTTCTATAGCAGCAGCCCTCCCCTATCATTTCTATAGCACCACCAATCCCCTATAATTTCTATAGCAGCACCCATCCCCTATCATTTCTATAGCAGCAGCCCTCCCCTGTCATTTCTATAGCAGCAGCCTTCCCCTATAATTTCTACAGCAGCAGCCCTCCCCTATCATTTCTACAGCAGCAGCCCTCCCCTATCATTTCTACAGCAGCAGCCCCCTATCATTTCTATAGCAGCAGCCCTTCCCTGTCATTTATATAGCAGCAGCCCTCCCCTATCATTTCTACAGCAGCAGCCCTCCCCTATCATTTCTACAGCAGCAGCCCTCCCCTGTCATTTATATAGCAGCAGCCCTCCCCTATCATTTCTACAGCAGCAGCCCTCCCCTATCATTTCTACAGCAGCAGCCCTTCCCTGTCATTTATATAGCAGCAGCCCTCCCCTATCATTTCTACAGCAGCAGCCCTTCCCTATAATTTATATAACAGCAGCCCTCCCCTATCATTTCTACAGCAGCAGCCCTTCCCTGTCATTTATATAGCAGCAGCCCTCCCCTATCATTTCTACAGCAGCAGCCCTCCCCTATCATTTCTACAGCAGCAGCCCTCCCCTGTCATGTATATAGCAGCAGCCCTCCCCTATCATTTCTACAGCAGCAGCCCTCCCCTATCATTTCTACAGCAGCAGCCATCCCCTATCATTTCTGCAGAAGCAGCCCTCCCCTATCATTTCTGAAGAAGCAGCCCTCCCCTATCATTTCTACAGCAGCAGCCCTCCCCTATCATTTCTACAGCAGCAGCCCCCCTATCATTTCTACAGAAGCAGCCCTACCCTATCATTTCTACAGAAGCAGCCCTCCCCTGTCATTTCCATAGCAGCAGCCTTCCCCTATCATTTCTACAGAAGCAGCCCTACCCTATCATTTCTACAGAAGCAGCCCTACCCTATGATTTCTACAGAAGCAGCCCTCCCCTGTCATTTCCATAGCAGCAGCCCTCCCCTGTCATTTCTTTAGCAGCAGCCCTCCCCTATCATTTCTTTAGCAGCAGCCCTCCCCTATCATTTCTTTAGCAGCAGCCCTCCCCTATGATTTCTACAGAAGCAGCCCTCCCTATCATTTCTATAGCAGCAGCCCTCCCCTATCATTTCTATAGCAGCAGCCCTCCCCTATCATTTCTATAGCACCACCAATCCCCTATAATTTCTATAGCAGCACCCATCCCCTATCATTTCTATAGCAGCAGCCCTCCCCTGTCATTTCTATAGCAGCAGCCTTCCCCTATAATTTCTACAGCAGCAGCCCTCCCCTATCATTTCTACAGCAGCAGCCCTCCCCTATCATTTCTACAGCAGCAGCCCCCCCTATCATTTCTATAGCAGCAGCCCTTCCCTGTCATTTATATAGCAGCAGCCCTCCCCTATCATTTCTACAGCAGCAGCCCTCCCCTATCATTTCTACAGCAGCAGCCCTCCCCTGTCATTTATATAGCAGCAGCCCTCCCCTATCATTTCTACAGCAGCAGCCCTCCCCTATCATTTCTACAGCAGCAGCCCTTCCCTGTCATTTATATAGCAGCAGCCCTCCCCTATCATTTCTACAGCAGCAGCCCTTCCCTATAATTTATATAACAGCAGCCCTCCCCTATCATTTCTACAGCAGCAGCCCTTCCCTGTCATTTATATAGCAGCAGCCCTCCCCTATCATTTCTACAGCAGCAGCCCTCCCCTATCATTTCTACAGCAGCAGCCCTCCCCTATCATGTATATAGCAGCAGCCCTCCCCTATCATTTCTACAGCAGCAGCCCTCCCCTATCATTTCTACAGCAGCAGCCATCCCCTATCATTTCTGCAGAAGCAGCCCTCCCCTATCATTTCTGAAGAAGCAGCCCTCCCCTATCATTTCTACAGCAGCAGCCCTCCCCTATCATTTCTACAGCAGCAGCCCCCCTATCATTTCTACAGCAGCAGCCCTCCCCTATCATTTCTGCAGAAGCACCCAACCCCTATCATTTCTATAGCAGCAGCCCTCCCCTGCCATTTCTACAGCAGCAGCCCTCCCCTATCATTTCTACAGCAGCAGCCCTCCCCTATCATTTCTACAGCAGCAGCCCTCCCCTATCATTTCTACAGCAGCAACCCCCTATCATTTCTATAGCAGCAGCCCTCCCCTATCATTTCTTTAGCAGCAGCCCTCCCCTATGATTTCTACAGAAGCAGCCCTACCCTATCATTTCTACAGAAGCAGCCCTCCCCTATGATTTCTATAGCAGCAGCCCTCCCCTATCATTTCTATAGCAGCAGCCCTCCCCTTGCATTTCTGCAGAAGCACCCAACATCTATCATTTCTATAGCAGCAGCCCTCCCCTATCATTTCTATAGCAGCAGCCCTCGCCTATCATTTCTACAGAAGCAGCCCTCCCCTATCATTTCTATAGCAGCACCCATCCCCTATCATTTCTATAGCAGCAGCCCTCCCCTATCATTTCTTTAGCAGCACCCATCCCCTATCATTTCTATAGCAGCAGCCCTCCCCTATCATTTCTATAGCAGCACCCATCCCTTTTAATTTCTATAGCAGCACCCATCCCCTATTTTTCTATAGCAGCAGCCCTCCCCTATCATTTCTATAGCAGCAGCACTCCACTATCATTTCTACAGAAGCAGCCCTCCCCTATCATTTCTATAGCAGCACACATCCCCTATAATTTCTATAGCAGCAGCCCTCCCCTATAATTTCTTTAGCAGCACCCATCCCCGATCATTTCTATAGCAGCAGCCCTCCCCTATCATTTCTATAGCAGCACCCATCCCTTATCATTTCTATAGCAGCACCCATCCCCTATTTTTCTATAGCAGCAGCCCTCCCCTATCATTTCTATAGCAGCAGCCCTCCCGTATAATTTCTATAGCAGCAGCCCTCCCCAATCATTTCAATAGCAGCAGCCCTCCCCTATCATTTATATAGCAGCAGCCCTCCCCTATCATTTCTACAGCAGCAGCCCCCTATCATTTCTACAGCAGCAGCCCTCCCCTACCATTTCTACAGCAGCAGCCCTCCCCTATCATTTCTACAGCAGCAGCCTTCCCCTATCATTTCTACAGAAGCAGCCCTACCCTATCATTTCTACAGAAGCAGCCCTACCCTATCATTTCTACAGAAGCAGCCCTCCCTTATCATTTCTTTAGCAGCAGCCCTCCCCTATGATTTCTACAGAAGCAGCCCTCCCCTATCATTTCTATAGCAGCAGCCCTCCCCTATCATTTCTATAGCAGCAGCCCTCCCCTATCATTTCTATAGCAGCAGCCCTCCCCTATCATTTCTATAGCACCACCAATCCCCTATCATTTCTATAGCAGCACCCATCCCCTATCATTTCTATAGCAGCAGCCCTCCCCTGTCATTTCTATAGCAGCAGCCCTCCCCTATAATTTCTACAGCAGCAGCCCTCCCCTATCATTTATATAGCAGCAGCCCTCCCCTGTCATTTCTACAGCAGCAGCCCTCCCCTATCATTTCTATAGCAGCAGCCCTCCCCTATCATTTCTACAGCAGCAGCCCTCCCCTATCATTTCTACAGCAGCAGCCCTCCCCTGTCATTTATATAGCAGCAGCCCTCCCCTATCATTTCTACAGCAGCAGCCCTCCCCAATCATTTCTACAGCAGCAGCCATCCCCTATCATTTCTGCAGAAGCAGCCCTCCCCTATCATTTCTACAGCAGCAGCCATCCCCTATCATTTCTACAGCAGCAGCCCTCCCCAATCATTTCTACAGCAACAGCCATCCCCTATCATTTCTGCAGAAGCAGCCCTCCCCTATCATTTCTACAGCAGCAGCCCTCCCCTATCATTTCTACAGCAGCAGTCCTCCCCTATCATTTCTACAGCAGCAGCCATCCCCTATCATTTCTGCAGAAGCAGCCCTCCCCTATCATTTCTGAAGAAGCAGCCCTCCCCTAATCATTTCTACAGCAGCAGCCCTCCCCTATCATTTCTACAGCAGCAGTCCTCTCCTATCATTTCTACAGCAGCAGCCATCCCCTATCATTTCTACAGCAGCAGCCATCCCCTATCATTTCTGCAGAAGCAGCCCTCCCCTATCATTTCTGAAGAAGCAGCCCTCCCCTAATCATTTCTACAGCAGCAGCCCTCCCCTATCATTTCTACAGCAGCAGCCTCCCCTATCATTTCTATAGCAGCAGCCCTCCCCTATCATTTCTACAGAAGCAGCCCTCCCCTATCATTTCTATAGCAGCAGCCCTCCCCTATCATTTGTATAGCAGCAGCCCTCCCCTATCATTTCTATAGCAGCAGCCCTCCCCTATAATTTCTACAGCAGCAGCCCTCCCCTATCATTTCTACAGCAGCAGCCCTCCCCTATCATTTCTACAGCAGCAGCCCTCCCCTATCATTTCTACAGCAGCAGCCCTCCCCTATCATTTCTATAGCAGCAGCCCTCCCCTATCATTTATATAGCAGCAGCCCTCCCCTATCATTTCTACAGCAGCAGCCCTTCCCTGTCATTTATATAGCAGCAGCCCTCCCCTATCATTTCTACAGCAGCAGCCCTCCCCTGTCATTTATATAGCAGCAGCCCTCCCCTATCATTTCTACAGCAGCAGCCCTCCCCTATCATTTCTACAGCAGCAGCCCTCCCCTATCATTTCTGCAGAAGCAGCCCTCCCCTATCATTTCTACAGCAGCAGTCCTCCCCTATCATTTCTACAGCAGCAGCCATCCCCTATCATTTCTGCAGAAGCAGCCCTCCCCTATCATTTCTGAAGAAGCAGCCCTCCCTAATCATTTCTACAGCAGCAGCCCTCCCCTATCATTTCTACAGCAGCAGTCCTCTCCTATCATTTCTACAGCAGCAGCCATCCCCTATCATTTCTACAGCAGCAGCCATCCCCTATCATTTCTGCAGAAGCAGCCCTCCCCTATCATTTCTGAAGAAGCAGCCCTCCCTAATCATTTCTACAGCAGCAGCCCTCCCCTATCATTTCTACAGCAGCAGCCTCCCCTATCATTTCTATAGCAGCAGCCCTCCCCTATCATTTCTACAGAAGCAGCCCTCCCCTATCATTTCTATAGCAGCAGCCCTCCCCTATCATTTGTATAGCAGCAGCACTCCCCTATCATTTCTATAGCAGCAGCCCTCCCCTATAATTTCTACAGCAGCAGCCCTCCCCTATCATTTCTACAGCAGCAGCCCTCCCCTATCATTTCTATAGCAGCAGCCCTCCCCTATCATTTATATAGCAGCAGCCCTCCCCTATCATTTCTACAGCAGCAGCCCTTCCCTGTCATTTATATAGCAGCAGCCCTCCCCTATCATTTCTACAGCAGCAGCCCTCCCCTGTCATTTATATAGCAGCAGCCCTCCCCTATCATTTCTACAGCAGCAGCCCTCCCCTATCATTTCTACAGCAGCAGCCCTCCCCTATCATTTCTGCAGAAGCAGCCCTCCCCTATCATTTCTACAGCAGCAGCCATCCCCTATCATTTCTACAGCAGCAGCCCTCCCCTATCATTTCTACAGCAGCAGCCATCCCCTATCATTTCTGCAGAAGCAGCCCTCCCCTATCATTTCTACAGCAGCAGCCCTCCCCTATCATTTCTACAGCAGCAGTCCTCCCCTATCATTTCTACAGCAGCAGCCATCCCATATCATTTCTGCAGAAGCAGCCCTCCCCTATCATTTCTGAATAAGCAGCCCTCCCCTAATCATTTCTACAGCAGCAGCCCTCCCCTATCATTTCTACAGCAGCAGCCTCCCCTATCACTTCTATAGCAGCAGCCCTCCCCTATCATTTCTACAGAAGCAGCCCTCCCCTATCATTTCTATAGCAGCAGCCCTCCCCTATCATTTCTATAGCAGCAGCCCTCCCCTATCATTTCTATAGCAGCAGCCCTCCCCTATCATTTCTATAGCACCACCAATCCCCTATCATTTCTATAGCAGCAGCCATCCCCTATCATTTCTATAGCATCAGCCCTCCCCTGTCATTTCTATAGCAGCAGCCCTCCCCTATAATTTCTACAGCAGCAGCCCTCCCCTATCATTTCTACAGCAGCAGCCCTCCCTATCATTTCTACAGCAGCAGCCCCCTATCATTTCTATAGCAGCAGCCCTCCCCTATAATTTATATAGCAGCAGCCCTCCCCTATCATTTATACAGCAGCAGCCCTTCCCTGTCATTTATATAGCAGCAGCCCTCCCCTATCATTTCTACAGCAGCAGCCCTCCCCTATCATTTCTACAGCAGCAGCCCTCCCCTATCATTTCTACAGCAGCAGCCATCCCCTATCATTTCTGCAGAAGCAGCCCTCCCCTATCATTTCTGAAGAAGCAGCCCTCCCCTAATCATTTCTACAGCAGCAGCCCTCCCCTATCGTTTCTACAGCAGCAGCCCCCCTATCATGTATACAGCAGCAGCCCTCCCCTATCATTTCTGCAGAAGCACCCAACCCCTATCATTTCTATAGCAGCAGCCCTCCCCTATCATTTCTATAGCAGCAGCCCTCCCCTATCATTTCTACAGAAGCAGCCCTCCCCTATCATTTCTACAGAAGCAGCCCTCCCCTATCATTTATATAGCAGCACCCATCCCCTATAATTTCTATAGCAGCAGCCCTCCCCTGTCATTTCTTTAGCAGCACCCATCCCCTATCATTTCTATAGCAGCAGCCCTCCCCTATCATTTCTATAGCAGCACCCATCCCTTATCATTCCTATAGCAGCACCCATCCCCTATTTTTCTATAGCAGCAGCCCTCCCCTATCATTTCTACAGCAGCAGCCCTCCCCTATCATTTCTACAGCAGCAGCCACCCCCAATCATTTCTACAGCAGCAGCCCTCCCCTATCAATTCTATAGCAGCACCCATCCCCTATCATTTCTACAGCAGCAGCCCTCCCCTATCATTTCTACAGCAGCAGCCCCCCCCTATCATTTCTACAGCAGCAGCCACCCCCTATCATTTCTACAGCAGCAGCCCTCCCCTATCAATTCTATAGCAGCACCCATCCCCTATCATTTCTACAGCAGCAGCCCTCCCCTATCATTTCTACAGCAGCAGCCCTCCCCTATCATTTCTACAGAAGCAGCCCTCACCTATCATTTCTTTAGCAGCACCCATCCCTTATCATTTCTACAGCAGCGGCCCTCCCCTATCATTTCTACAGCAGCGGCCCTCCCCTATCATTTCTACAGCAGCAGCCCTCCCCTATCATTTCTACAGCAGCAGCCACCCCCAATCATTTCTACAGCAGCAGCCCTGCCCTATCAATTCTCTAGCAGCACCCATCACCTATCATTTCTACAGCAGCAGCCCTCCCCTATCATTTCTATAGCAGCACCCATCCCTTATCATTTCTATAGCAGCACCCATCCCCTTTCATTTCTACAGCAGCAGCCCTCCCCTATCATTTCTTTAGCAGCACCCATCCCCTAACATTTCTATAGCAGCACCCATCCCTTATCATTTCTATAGCAGCACCCATCCCCTATTTTTCTATAGCAGCAGCCCTCCCCTATCATTTCTACAGCAGCAGCCCTCCCCTATCATTTCTACAGCAGCAGCCACCCCCAATCATTTCTACAGCAGCAGCCCTGCCCTATCAATTCTATAGCAGCACCCATTCCCTATAATTTCTACAGCAGCAGCCCTCCCCTATCATTTCTACAGCAGCAGCCCCCCCAAATCATTTCTACAGCAGCAGCCACCCCCTATCATTTCTACAGCAGCAGCCCTCCCCTATCAATTCTATAGCAGCACCCATCCCCTATCATTTCTACAGCAGCAGCCCTCCCCTATCATTTCTACAGCACCAGCCCTCCCCTATCATTTCTACAGAAGCAGCCCTCCCCTAACATTTCTACAGCAGCACCCATCCCTTATCATTTCTATAGCAGCACCCATCCCCTATCATTTCTATAGCAGCACCCATCCCCTATCATTTCTATAGCAGCACCCATCCCCTATTTTTCTATAGCAGCAGCCCTCCCCTATCATTTCTACAGCAGCAGCCCTCCCCTATCATTTCTACAGCAGCAGCCACCCCCAATCATTTCTACAGCAGCCCTGCCCTATCAATTCTACAGCAGCAGCCACCCCCAATCATTTCTACAGCAGCAGCCCTGCCCTATCAATTCTATAGCAGCACCCATCCCCTATCATTTCTACAGCAGCAGCCCTCCCCTATCATTTCTATAGCAGCACCCATCCCTTATCATTTCTATAGCAGCACCCATCCCCTATCATTTCTATAGCAGCAGCCCTCCCCTATCATTTCTATAGCAGCACCCATCCCCTATAATTTCTATAGCAGCAGCCCTCCCCTATCATTTCTTTAGCAGCACCCATCCCCTATCATTTCTATAGCAGCACCCATCCCTTATCATTTCTATAGCAGCACCCATCCCCTATTTTTCTATAGCAGCAGCCCTCCCCTATCATTTCTACAGCAGCAGCCACCCCCAATCATTTCTACAGCAGCAGCCCTGCCCTATCAATTCTATAGCAGCACCCATCCCCTATCATTTCTACAGCAGCAGCCCTCCCCTATCATTTCTACAGCAGCAGCCCCCCCATATCATTTCTACAGCAGCAGCCACCCCCTATCATTTCTACAGCAGCAGCCCTCCCCTATCAATTCTATAGCAGCACCCATCCCCTATCATTTCTACAGCAGCAGCCCTCCCCTATCATTTCTACAGCAGCAGCCCTCCCCTATCATTTCTACAGAAGCAGCCCTCACCTATCATTTCTTTAGCAGCACCCATCCCTTATCATTTCTACAGCAGCGGCCCTCCCCTATCATTTCTACAGCAGCGGCCCTCCCCTATCGTTTCTACAGCAGCAGCCCTCCCCTATCATTTCTACAGCAGCAGCCCTCCCCTATCATTTCTATAGCAGCACCCATCCCTTATCATTTCTATAGCAGCACCCATCCCCTTTCATTTCTACAGCAGCAGCCCTCCCCTATCATTTCTTTAGCAGCACCCATCCCCTAACATTTCTATAGCAGCACCCATCCCTTATCATTTCTATAGCAGCACCCATCCCCTATTTTTCTATAGCAGCAGCCCTCCCCTATAATTTCTACAGCAGCAGCCCTCCCCTATCATTTCTACAGCAGCAGCCACCCCCAATAATTTCTACAGCAGCAGCCCTGCCCTATCAATTCTATGGCAGCACCCATTCCCTATAATTTCTACAGCAGCAGCCCTCCCCTATCATTTCTACAGCAGCAGCCCCCCCATATCATTTCTACAGCAGCAGCCACCCCCTATCATTTCTACAGCAGCAGCCCTCCCCTATCAATTCTATAGCAGTACCCATCCCCTATCATTTCTACAGCAGCAGCCCTCCCCTATCATTTCTACAGCAGCAGCCCTCCCCTATCATTTCTACAGAAGCAGCCCTCACCTATCATTTCTTTAGCAGCACCCATCCCTTATCATTTCTACAGCAGCGGCCCTCCCCTATCATTTCTACAGCAGCGGCCCTTCCCTATCATTTCTACAGCAGCGGCCATCCCCTATCATTTCTACAGCAGCAGCCCCCTATCATTTCTACAGCAGCAGCCCCCCTATCATTTCTACAGCAGCAGCCCTTCCCTATCATTTCTATAGCAGCACCCATCCCCTATCATTTCTACAGCAGCAGCCCTCCCCTATCATTTCTATAGCAGCAGCCCTCCCCTATCATTTCTACAGCAGCAGCCCTCCCCTATCATTTCTACAGCAGCAGCCCTCCCCTATCATTTCTACAGCAGCAGCCCTTCCCCTATCATTTCTACAGCAGCAGCCCTCCCCTATCATTTCTACAGCAGCAGCCCTCCCCTATAATTTCTACAGAAGCAGCCCTCCCCTATCATTTCTTTAGCAGCACCCATCCCCTATCATTTCTGCAGCAGCCGCCCTCCCCTATCATTTCTATAGCAGCACCCATCCCTTATCATTTCTATAGCAGCAGCCCTCCCCTATCATTTCTACAGCAGCGGCCCTCCCCTATCATTTCTACAGCAGCGGCCCTCCCCTATCATTTCTACAGCAGCGGCCCTCCCCTATCATTTCTACAGCAGCAGCCCCCCCTATCATTTCTACAGCAGCAGCCCCCTATCATTTCTACAGCAGCAGCCCTCCCCTATCATTTCTATAGCAGCACCCATCCCCTATCATTTCTACAGCAGCAGCCCCCCCCCCATCATTTCTACAGCAGCAGCCCCCCCCCTATCATTTCTACAGCAGCAGCCCTCGCCTATCATTTCTACAGCAGCAGCCCTCCCCTATCATTTCTACAGCAGCAGCCCTCCCCTATCATTTCTACAGCAGAAGCCCTCCCCTATCATTTCTACAGCAGAAGCCCCCCTATCATTTCTACAGCAGAAGCCCCCTATCATTTCTACAGCAGCGGCCCCCCCCCCTATCATTTCTACAGCAGCAGCCCTCCCCTATCATTTCTACAGTAGCAGCCCCCCTATCATTTCTACAGCAGCAGCCCCCCTATCATTTCTACAGCAGCAGCCCCCCCCCCCCTATCATTTCTACAGCAGCAGCCCTCCCCTATCATTTCTACAGCAGCAGCCCCCTATCATTTCTACAGCAGCAGCCCCCTATCATTTCTACAGCAGCAGCCCTCCCCTATCATTTCTACAGCAGCAGCCCTCCCCTATCATTTCTACAGCAGCAGCCCTCCCCTATCATTTCTACAGCAGCAGCCCTCCCCTATCATTTCTACAGAAGCAGCCCTCCCCTATAATTTCTTTAGCAGCACCCATCCCCTATAATTTCTATAGCAGCAGCCCTCCCCTATAATGTCTATAGCAACACCCATCCCCTATCATTTCTATAGCAGCAGCCCTCCCCTATCATTTATATAGAAGCAGCCCTCTCCTATAATTTCTATAGCAGCACCAATCCCCTATCATTTCTATAGCAGCACCCATCCCTTATCATTTCTATAGCAGCAGCCCTCCCCTATCATTTCTATAGCAGCAGCCCTCCCCTATCATTTCTATAGCAGCAGCCCTCCCCTATCATTTCTATAGCAGCACCCATCCCCTATCATTTCTATAGCAGCAGCCCTCCCCTATAATTTCTATAGCAGCACCCATCCCCTATCATTTCTATAGCAGCAGCCCTCCTTTATCATTTCTATAGCAGCACCCATCCCCTATCATTTCTATAGCAGACCTCAAGGACCTGCTCTTACAACATATGGGGAAATCCTATAAGACACAGTTTGTCTTCACTCTATAGTGTATAGTCCAATAGCGCAGAAAAAAACACTTTAGTCTGGCGTGAGGTAAAGTAGCTAATGTCCAACACTGAAACATTTATTCACAGTTCCTGACCATGACCATAGTATCAGGTTCCACCTTGTCAAATTGCCTCTCCCATGGCTGCATGGGGTGATATGAATACTTCCCTTTACTATGTCAGCGCATACGGTCAGCCCACGTCATTTACCCCGGTCTAATGCCACGCTGGGAGGGTATAGGTTACATGTTTTGTTTCTCACCCTCTCGCCTCCATGTTGTGTGAGAGAGAGAGAGAGAGAGAGAGAGAGAGAGAGAGAGAGAGAGAGAGAGAGAGAGAGAGAGAGAGAGAGAGAGAGAGAGAGAGAGAGAGAGAGAGAGAGAGAGAGAGAGAGAGAGAGAGAGAGAGAGAGGCTAGTGGGTGTGGAGGCAGTGTGGGGATTTCTCTCAGTGTGTTTAGACAGTGTTTAGACACGATCCCAGTCGAAGAACTGGAGAGGCTGGCCCCAGTGCAGAAACCAAATCCACCCACACACTCACTATACAGTCCAACCACCCTGCCTGTTAAACAGTGTAATGACTTGACCTGACAGAGAGTGGGGATTTTATAGTGCCTTTACTGCTGCGATAATTTACACCAGCAGCTAATATCTAATATCCCTCAACGATATTTCCCACCAATTCCAAACTCGAGACACCCAGTACGTACTGCACTGAAACCTACTGCTCTGTCTGCAATTAAATCATTGCGCCAATTTTGATACATTTAGCTCCAAATAATGATGCCAAATTATTTTTTTTAAACACACATTTTCACCTGAGATGCTTGCATCACAGTACTACTTTACCAGAGGCCCTATACGGGCTACCTTCATCTCTACAGCAGGGTTCAAATATTATTGTAAATCTTTCAAACTGTTTTGGCATTAGCCTACCTGGGGTGCCAGATTGGCAAAATGTGCACATTTTCAACTATGTTCTGATTTCCTTTGCACTAGGCACTCTAAATCAAGGCCAGCTAGAGTATTTGAAATGATTTCCAATACCATTTGAACCCAGATCTGCTCCACGGCCACTCAGGAAGAAAAGCATGACCTCACAATGGAATAACTGCGGGAGGAAATCAGAGTGAGGGTGTCAGACAACCAGGAATGTGCCTCCAAAGAAAACACTGAAACAAAGTGCCCCGTGGTTAATTAGCTATTAATTAAGTCGCACGCGGGGTAATATGCATTCTTCAATTAATTAAAGTTGGGCTCGCACCGTAAATCAAGCGAAACTGTCAATGTTTCCACAAATTAAATATATACTGTACATTTTGGGTATTCAGAGAATAGAAATAATAGTGTTGATTGCATAACTAGAGGGCTCATCAGGAGAGAGCGTGACATGGGCTGTGACAGGCTGTGACTCAGTCCAGTGCCCAAAATACTCAGACAGGGGTCACCCCCCCCCCCCTTCTTAATGCTGCAGGTCTCCCACATTCACACAGCAGCACACATCATACATCCCTATATGTCATGGGACTGATATAACTAAAGTGTCCTGATATTCATCGAAGCCTTGAAGCAAAGACAATGCCTATATTGCACACTTTGAGTGAGCCACTGTCCGTCTTCTACGTGTTAAACGTGTCACTGTCATGTGAGACAAATTCCATATGCAGGTATTCAAAGTGACTGCTGTAACGATCACTGTTTCGTTGTGGTTTGTTATGTGGGAATCAGTACCCCATGTTCATGAATAAAGGAACAATATGTGAAATTGTAGTCATTATCCAAAATGTAGCGTTTGTCACGGTTAGCAAATGACAGAGTGTGATTTCTCGGATGGTTCAGACATTAATTTGCGGAAATACATTTGTAAAATGACAAACAAACACATGGGCGCACACACACACTTATTCAAGCTGCTCTCTGACAGCAGCCAGATATATAATGAACCAATGACTGCAATCATTATCCTACACAATGTATTTCTTATCTCGGCACCGATAATGAAGTGTCTATTTGATGGTTGGTACAGTCTTTTTACAGAAGTGCCTTTATTAAATGAAATACACAGAGACAGGACATGCATACACACACACAAACAGTAATCTAGTTGCAATTTAACCCAAATTATTAATGAGTGTGTGTGTGTGTTTGTGAGTGTGCATACTGTACGTACATACACACATACAGTTGAAGTCGGAAGTTAACGTACACTTATTTTTGACAAGTTGGTTAAGACATCTACTTTGTGCATGACACAAGTCATTTTTCCAACAATCGTTTACAGACAGATTATTTCACTTATAATTCACTGTATCACAGTTCCAGTGGGTCAGAAGTTTACATACACTAAGTTGACTGTGCCTTTAAACAGCTTGGAAAATTCCAGAAAATTATGTCATGGCTTTAGAAGCTTCCGATCAAGGCCTATCTTCAAACTCAGTGCCTCTTTGCTTGACATCATGGGAAAATCAAAAGAAATCAGCCAAGATCTCAGAAAATAAATTGTAGACCAACACAAGTCTGGTTCATCCTTGGGAGCAATTTCCAAATGCCTGAAGGTACCACACGTTCATCTGTACAAACAATAGTACACAGTATAAACACCATGGGACGATGCAGCTGTCATACTGCTCAGGAAGGAGACACGTTCCGTCTCCTAGAGTGCAAAAAGTGCAAATCAATCCCAGAACAACAGCAAAGGACCTTGTGAAGATGCTAGAGGAAACAGGTGCATAACGACATAACCTGAAAGGCCGCTCAGCAAGGAAGAATCAACTGCTCCAAAACCACCATAAAAAGCCAGACTTCGGTTTGCAACTGCACATGGGGACAAAGATCATACTTTTTGGAGACATGTCCTCTGGTCTGATGAAACAAAAATACAACCGTTTGGCCATAATGACCATCGTTATGTTTGGAGGAAAAAGGGGGACACTTGCAAGCCGAAGAACACCATCCCAACCATGAAGCACGGGGGTGGCAGCATCATGTTGTGGGGGTGCTTTGCTGCAGGAGGGACTGGTGCACTTCACAAAACAGATGGCATCATGAGGTAGGAAAATTATGTGGATATATTGAAGCAACATCTCAAGACATCAGTCAGGAAGTTAAAGCTTGTCGCAAATGGGTCTTCCAAATGGACAACTTCCAAAGTTGTGGCAAAATGGCTTAAGGACAACAAAGTCAAGGTATTTGAGTGGCCATCACAAAGACCTGACCTCAATCCTATAGAACATTTGTGGGCAGAACTGAAAAAGCGTGTGCGAGCAAGGAGGCCTACAAACCTGACTCAGTTACACCAGCTCTGTCAGGAGGAATGGGCCAAAATTCACCCAACTTATTGTGGGAAGCTTGTGCAAGGCTACCCAAAACATTTGACCCAAGTTAAACCATTTAAAGTCAATGCTACCAAATACCAATTGAGTGTATGTAAACTTCTGACCCACTGGGAATGTGATGAAAGAAATAAAAGCTGAAATAAATCATTCTCTCTACTATTATTCTGACATTTCACATTCTTAAAATAAAGTGGTTATCCTAACTGACCTAAGACAGTGAATTTTTACTAGGATTAAAAGTCAGTTTGTGAAAAACTGAGTTTAAATGTATTTGACGAAGGTGTATGTAAACTTCCGACTTCAACTGTACGTACTGTATGTGTCGGGGCTCTCGTCCGCATGAGGATCGGACCAAAGCGCATCGTGGTAAGTGTTCATGATATTTTATTACTCAAAAAACACTCAAACAACATAACTAAGTGAAAAAAACGAAACAGTTCTGTCAGGTGCTGAGACTAAAGAAAAACTAACTACCCACAAAACACAGGTGGGAAAAGGCTGCCTAAGTATGATTCCCAATCAGAGACAACGATAGACAGCTGCCTCTGATTGGGAACCACACTCGGCCAAAAACAAAGAAATAGAAAACAAAGAAATAAAGAACCTAGAATGCCCACCCTCGTCACACCCTGGCCTAACCAAATTGGAGTGTGTGTGTGTGCATGTGTGTGTGCGCAAGCATACTTGCAAGCGTGTGTGTATGCTTGTATGCTTATGTGTTTGTGTGTGAGCATCTGTGCAAAACAAAATAACGCTAAATACTTCTCACCAAATACTAACCAAGTTATTTCTCGTTCTTTCTTTTGAGATGTGTTTAAGTTGAGGGAACTTGGTCTTGTCACAATCACTTTGCCCAAGGCGAGCATACTAATATGGCCCTGGGTGGGACTAAATTATAGCTCCGATTAGCAGGAAGGATGAAGTGGTTTTATTTTTAGAAATTAGAATATCCATTATTAACGGGGGGAGGCATCCTTTGATTCTTCTTATGTCTTGTTTTCCTTACAGAGCCTAGTCCCCAAACTGCCTACCTGTGTAAAAGAAAAGAGAATACTCTTTAGTGGGACGTGAACATGCCTTCGGACATAAAAGTCTCTCTTTCTCTCTCGCTCTCTCTCTCTCTCCCTCCCTCCCTCAGAATCCTCTGGCGCAGCACATTTCTCCCTCACATCGTCCTAAAGCCTTTTCCCGTATTGTATCAAACCTTTTGTTGTATAGGATTATTGTATTTGTTAATAAGGCAGCCACACATACTGTAGAATACAGGACATACAAGTAATACACACATGCACATCCTCCCTTGACCAATTGTCACTTTGTGAAATTACATTAACGACTAGGCCTAGTACTTCTGAATAAAACAAATTATACTCAAACAGCTTCATTCAGTCTTTCAATGCATTTGTTTCCCTTCAGTTCACAATTGGTTATGAAGTGAGATCTAAAGATGTCCAAAATGTCTCTTTAGCCTCATAATGATCGTTTTGAAGGCTATTAGCCCAATAATCAGAATATAGGGCACTCCAATGGATCACAATGGCAGTATGTTGCGACTGACTACACCACAACACACTAAATGAGCCTATAGGGTCAAACTGCACCCCCCCCAACATTTGCTAATGTTGTTTTCTTAGATTATTTTATGACAAGGGAGCAACAAGGCCTAAACAGGATTAGTCCACTGTGTCCAAACCCATTTGGGAAAAATTACCCCGTACTGATTTTTTTTAATTGCAAAAGACAGTTTCAATTATTGGAATAATTAGTCAAATATATGTGCCTTTACCTCTATTGATCTTTATTGTCTGTCCAGTTAGTAAGAAGGGGTCTGAGTATTGACCCCCACCACCTCCCTTCAACCCCCCTGCCCTCAGGGCTTGGGTCAGACGAGAGGCTGCACTACTGGCTGAAGGGGCCTGGAGAGGACAGATGACCAACCGAGCAGAGGGAGCTGCAGAGCAAAATAGCTCACACGTCTCGGGTGGCGTCAGGGAGAATTGGGCGCTGCGCAAGACTCTGGGCCTAAGTGTCCTGACGCCTACTTACCAGCCCACCACCAAACATCACCCAGTGACGAAAACACAGCTCTCTCTCTCTCGCTTGTCCTCCTGCTCTCTCTCTCCCTGTCTCTCTCTCTTGTCCTCCTGCTCTCTCTCTCCCTGTCTCTCTCACTCTCTCTTGTCCTCCTGCTCTCTCTCTCTCTCTCTCTCTCTCTCTCTCTCTCTCTCTCTCTCTCTCCCTGTCTCTCTCTCACTTTCTCTCTCCCACTCTCTCTTTCTCCCTGTGTCAATCTCTCAACTCAATTCAATTCAAAGGGCTTTATTGGCATGGGAAACATATGTTTACATTGCCAAAGAAAATGGAATAGACAATAAACAAAATTAAATAAACAAGGGAAACATTAGTAAACATTACACTCACAAAAGTTTTAAAAGAATATAGACATTTCAAATGTTATATCGCTGGCTATGTACAGTGTTGTAACAATGTGCAAGTAGCTGAAGAATGAAAGGGGAAATAAATCAACAGAAAGATAAATATAGGTTGTATTTACAAAGTTGTTTGATCTCCACTGGTTGCCCTTTTCACATGGCAACGGGCCACACATCTTGCCACTGTGACGGCACACTGATGTATTTCGCCTAACAGACATGGGATTTTTATCTATGTTTGATTTGTTTTCAAATTCTTTGTGGGTCTCTGTGATCTGAGGGAAATATGTGTCTCCAATGTGGTCATACATTTGGCAGGAGGTTAGGAAGTGTCTTTCGCTCTCTCTTTCACTCAGTCTCTTATTCCTTTCACGCACTGACCGAAATCCCACAAATGTACCATGCTTGGATTCTTTTTGCCTGCTTTGTTGTATATCTGAAAGGGGTAAAGGGGTAGGCGGTAAAAAAACAACAACGTGGAGACATAAAACCCACCCATCAGACATTTCCTGGGCTTCAATACCTCTTGCCAATTGGCCAGGACCCTTTGCTGCCGACACGGAGCCCCGTCGATCCATCACGACTGGTCTGCCGACGTAGCCGTTCGAGGGGGTTTCAACAGGCTCTCCCGTTGCGACGTCCCCCTGAGGCCCATCTGCTAGCCTGCTAGCCCCGGCCTGCTAGCTGTCTGAATCGCCGTGTCTCCAGCTCGCCTAGCTACTCACTGGACCCTATGATCACTCGGCTACACATGCCTCTCCCTAGTGTCAATATGCCTTGTCTATTGCTGTTTTGGTTAGTGATTATTGTCTTATTTCACTGTATAGCCTTCAGCCCTGCTCAACATGCCTTAGCTATCCCTTTTGTTCCACCGCACACTCATGCTGTGACCTCACCTGGCTTAAATGGTGCCTCTAGAGACAAAACCTCTCTCATCGTCACTCAATTCCTAGGCTTACCTCCACTGTACTCACATCCTACCATACCCTTGTCTGTATATTATGCCTTGAATCTATTCTTCCGCTCCCAGAAACCTGCTCATTTCACTCTCTGTTCAGAACGCACTAGACAACCAGTTCTTATAGCCTTTAGCCGTACCCTTATCCTACTCCTCCTCTGTTCCTTTAGCGATGTAGAGGTTAACCCAGAACCTGCAGCTCCTAGCATCACTCCCATTCCCCTGGCGCTCTCATTTGTTGACTTCTGTAACCGTAAAAGCCTTGATTTCATGCATGTTAACATTAGAAGCCTCCTCCCTAAGTTTGTTTTATTCACTGATTTAGTATACTCCGCCAACCCAGATGTCCTAGCCGTGTCTGAATCCTGGCTTAGGAAGGCCACCAAAAATCCTGAAATTTCCATCCCTAACTATAACATTTTTCAACAAGATAAAACTGCCAAAGGTGGCGGAGTTGCAATCTACGACAGATCTACGACAGAGATAGCCTACAGAGTTCTGTCATACTATCCAGGTCTGTGCCCAAACAATTCGAACTTCTACTTTTAAAATCCACCTTTCCAGAAACAAGTCTCTCACCGTTTCCGCTTGCTGTAGACCCCCTTCAGTCCCAGCTGTGCCCTGGACACCATATGTGAATTGATCACCCCCTATCTATCATCAGAGTTCGTACTGTTAGGTGACCTAAACTGGGACATGCTTAACACCCTGGCCATTCTACAATCTAAGCTAGATGCCCTCAATCTCACACAAATTATCAATGAACGTACCAAGTACAACCCTAAATCCGTAACCATGGGCACCCTCTTAGATATCATCCTGACCAACTTGCTCTCTAAATACACCTCTGCTGTCTTCAACCAGGATCTCAGCGATCCCTGCCTCATTGCCTGTGTGCGTAATGGGTCCGCGGTCAAACGACCACCCCTCATCACTGTCAAACACTCCCTAAAACACTTCAGCGAGCAGGCCTTTCTAATCAACCTGCCCCGGGTATCCTGGAAGGATATTGACCTCCTCCCGTCAGTAGAGGATGGCTGGATGCTCATCAAAAGTGCTTTCCTCACCATCTTAAATAAGCATGCCTCATTCAGAAAATGTAGAACTTAGAACAGATATAACCCTTGGTTCACCCCAGACTTGACTGCCCTTGACGAGCACAAAAACATCCTGTGGTGTTCTGCATTAGCATCGAATAGCCCCCGCGATATGCAACTTTTCAGGGGAGTCAGGAACCAATAAACTCAGTCAGTTAGGAAAGCTAAGGCTAGCTTTTTAAACAGATTTATTTTCCTGTAGCACTAATTCCAAAAAGTTCTGGGACACTGTAAAGTCCATGGAGAATAAGAGCACGTCCTCCCAGCTGCCCACTGCACTGAGGATAGGAAACACTGTCACCACCGATAAATCTACGATAATCGAGAATTTCAATAAGCATTTATCTACGGCTGGCCATGCTTTCCACCTGGCTACCCCTACCCCGGCCAACATCTCAGCACCCCCTGCAGCAACTTTCCCAAGCCCCACCCTCTGCTTCTCCTTCTTCCAAATCCAGACAGCTGGTGTACTGAAAGAGCTGCAAAATCTGGATCCCAACAAATCAACTGGGCTAGACAATATGGATCCTCTCTTTCAAAAATTATCCGCCGCCATTGTTGCAACCCCTATTATTGGTCTGTTCAACCTCTCTTTCGTATCGTCCAAGATTCCTAAAAATTGGAAAGTTCCCGTGGTCATCCATCCTTCAAAGGGGGTGACACTCTAGACCCAAACTGTTACAGACCTACAGTGCCTTGCGAAAGTATTCGGCCCCCTTGAACTTTGCGACCTTTTGCCACATTTCAGGCTTCAAACATAAAGATATAAAACTGTATATTTTTGTGAAGAATCAACAACAAGTGGGACACAATCATGAAGTGGAACAACATTTATTGGATATTTCAAACTTTTTTAACAAATCAAAAACTGAAAAATTGGGCGTGCAAAATTATTCAGCCCCTTTACTTTCAGTGCAGCAAACTCTCTCCAGAAGTTCAGTGAGGAATGATCCAATGATCCAATGTTGACCTAAATGACTAATGATGATAAATACAATCCACCTGTGTGTAATCAAGTCTCCGTATAAATGCACCTGCACTGTGATAGTCTCAGAGGTCCGTTAAAAGCGCAGAGAGCATCATGAAGAACAAGGAACACACCAGGCAGGTCCGAGATACTGTTGTGAAGAAGTTTAAAGCCGGATTTGGATACAAAAAGATTTCACAAGCTTTAAACATCCCAAGGAGCACTGTGCAAGCGATAATATTGAAATGGAAGGAGTATCAGACCACTGCAAATCTACCATGAACTGGCCGTCCTTCTAAACTTTCAGCTCATACAAGGAGAAGACTGATCAGAGATGCAGCCAAGAGGCCCATGATTACTCTGGATGAACTGCAGAGATCTACAGCTGAGATGGGAGACTCTGTCCATAGGACAACAATCAGTCGTATATTGCACGAATCTGGCCTTTATGGAAGAGTGGCAAGAAGAAAGCCATTTCTTAAAGATATCCATAAAAAGTGTTGTTTAAAGTTTGCCATAAGCCACCTGGGAGACACAACAAACATGTGGAAGAAGGTGCTCTGGTCAGATGAAACCAAAATTGAACTTTTTGGCAACAATGCAAAACGTTGTGTTTGGCGTAAAAGCAACACCCTGAACACACCATCCCCACTGTCAAACATGGTGGTGGCAGCATCATGGTTTGGGCCTGCTTTTCTTCAGCAGGGGCCGGCGAAGATGGTTCAAATTGATGGGAAGATGGATGGAGCCAAATACAGGACCATTCTGGAAGAAAACCTGATGGAGTCTGCAAAAGACCTGAGACTGGGACGGAGATTTGTCTTCCAACAAGACAATGATCCAAAACATAAAGCAAAATCTACAATTGAATTGTTAAAAAATAAACATATCCAGGTGTTATTGTGTAATTGACGTTTGTTTATGTACGTTTGTTTATGTGTAACTCTGTTGTTTTTGTCGCACTGCTTTGCTTTATCTTGGTCAGGTCGCAGTTGTAAATGAGAACTTGTTCTCAACTGGCCTACCTGGTTAAATAAAGGTGAAATAAATCAAATAAAAATGTAAAAGACCTAGTCATGTTTCCTGCCTTTTCACAGACCCTGTAACCAAAATACAGGTATCAGGTCGGTGTGAATGGTTTTCTGCTACCATTGTTAAAACACCTCTCTAATTTGAAATGCAAACAGCACCGATGGTTTAACCACACCTCTATGCCCCCATCCATTCTCTACCAATTTTCCAGTTACCCACTGATATTTATAAAAGGGGGTATACCTGCAATAAAGTGGTAAATAAGGGGCTGTTTGAAAGGGGCTCATATAAACATTGCCATATATTTTTTACGGGTAATATACCACACCACGTATTCTGTCTGAAATGGGTCTCTCTCTCTCCTTTGTACTTCATACACCGTGGTAAACGTGTGCTGGAGTGGGTGACAAGAATGCGAGGTCTGTTTTAATGTTACTTCATTTTTACTCCAAAATTGCTTTTCCTGACTCGTCAAAATTACGACACATTTTTATCCGAAAGAAAATATTTCCGTTAATGTGACATCGTCAAAGTTTCCCTAGACAAAGCACATCTATAATCCCAGCCCCCGTCCCCGCAGGAGGTCTTTTGCCTTTTGGTAGGCCGTCATTGTAAATAAGAATTTGTTCTTAACTGACTTGCCCAGTTAAATAAATGTTAAATTAAAAAAAGAAAATAAATATATCCTACACTGATACGTGTGTTTGGTGATTGAAAGTACAGTGCTTCACGGTCCTGTATGTGGCCACTCCGGCCAATGTGTGTGTCTCGGTCTACACATGGGGTGCTGGACATCACATACAGTACGCATATGTGCTGTGTAAGCGTATAGACTAACTGGTCGGTCTGAATTAAACCCGAATGAAGCCTTTTCGCTCTAAGGAGTGTTCTCTCCCAGTGCAGCCTTATGCCATTAGCTGTACAGTAAATGGGATTACACGGCAGCCATTGAGTCCTTCACCATGGATTTGCTCTGAAGCATCCAAGCAGGCTTTAACATAGAGAACAGAGAGGCCCATCAACAACCGGCACGTCTAATTGAGCGCTGGTATGTTTAACACAATCACAAACACACATGCCCACAACCAGGCTCTGTCCCTTGTGGAGGGGTAGGGCCAAGACTGCCATTCCACTACGAGCTAATCGGCCTGGAAGTAATAAAATAGAGGAGTCGGACTCCGTCAAAACATGTAAAGGGAAAACCTATGCAGAGAGCTAAATCCGTGTCTTTTCAACTGAGCCTAGATCAGATCAGTGAACAGTCACATTATCTTATAAAACGAGGGATTTCTCGACGTAAGTGTCCTCTTGAGCATCGTGTGAAGTTCAACTGGGAATAAATGATAAATCGGGGTTTGCATATTCGAGGCAGGGCGAGTGTCTGTACGACAAGGAGCACTGTCCGTTTCAATCAGGGATATACGGTGCAGTACGCAACGCAACGGCAAGCTGCCAGTGTATCTCCGTTACAGAAATGCTACAAATACAAAAGCAGAGTAAGCCACTTCATCCTCTCTGCTGGTCAATATCTGGCGGCGCCACGAGAAGAGCACTGACCCCAAGAAACACACAGTGTCAGACACCCCCCCCCCCACACACACACAGAGCACGGGTAAACTCCACAGATAAAATAAAAACATTTTGTTTTTTCCCAATGAGGTGCTCCTCGGCAGGTTTTTAACCCAACACTCTAACCCGCGTGTTAATGCTCAAAGAGACATCATGTCCATCGATCCACTGGTGCCTGTGTGTCTTTAAAAAGGCCTAGGGACAACAACACTGGGGTTTTTATGTTTCTGGACCGGTCGCTGCCTCTGTGGATAGAAATACATGGATATGACACGGAAACATCTATTAGCCCGCTTGCATGTTAAATACGGTTCACTTAGATTTATATCTGATCAATTGATCTACAATTACTACTATTATCATCATCCTCATCTTACAATAACTTAATGAAAAATGATTTACCGGGTTGATCTGCCTTGAGACTCTCATACACGTTTAACAACAAACCGTATTTGACATTCAGCACAAAGTTTGCAAATGCACCTGCCTGCAACAGAGGGATAGGATAAAGAAACCACTTCACCCTCTGGTGTTGCATATCCTGTGTGCTAATTATTGTAAAAATAACAATAATGAATAATACATTAAAGACAAGGGGGGGAAAAATCCCAGCCATAAAACATATGTATTTTTAATATGAATCTCCCTGAATCAATACCCTCAATTAGCAACTGCAACCAAATTTCTAGGCAAAGCGTAATTACTGTAAGGTCACTAGGTATTATTCACAGTCACTTTAGTTTACCACATTAGGACAAGACAGGACGCCAGGCTAAAAATTATAAATTCTGTCCCACATACTCTGTTCTTTTCTGATTTAGATGGATGAAGAATAATTAACTGCTAATTATTCAGATCACTTAAGGCACTTTCTGGATCCACAAAAGCGGATGCAGCTGTGTCTGTCAACCCACTTCGTCTAGCGATCATTTATAACAATCCTACTTGACCAGGGATGAGTCTTTAAAATTAAAATAACTGCCTGATTTCCCACCAACCCCGTTCTACCTCAGAGTGTCTTGGGAAGCACACTTCCTTTAAATTCACCCATATGCAAATTTTGAGACGTGATTTGCATTTTAAAGTATTTAACTCCCCATATTTATTGGGCTCTGAGGCCTTGCTGATCATTGATTTATGTGCTTCTGGCAATCATATTTCCATATTTTGTGTGGTTTTAAATGACAGTAATAATTCAAATATGCAAAAAGTTGTTCTTTGAAAGATATCTTTAATTATATCCTCAAAGCATCATTCCTTTTTATTTTTTTCAAACAAGGATTGTCCTGAAAAAGGCAAAAAAATTATAATAGTTGCTGTGAAGTCTCAGACATTGATGGGCCAAACATATAGGCCTAGTCAGTTACGTGTGTGTATGAAGACAAGTTCTCATGTTTGCCAGTCTAGAAACCCAGAAACAGACCAGGTAGAGGACAAGGGATGGTCTGCTGCAGAAGGACCCGTGCGACCTTGTCCCAAAACCCCTTGATTAATGCTGACATTCTTTCACGACAAATCCAATCTCAGATTCCTGAAATTAATCTCCCTGCTCAAAAAACAAGAACACCTTCCCCCTCTGTTATGCCGGTAACATCCAACTTTCTCTGTCACATCTGCTTATTAGAGTTCTCATGGTCGCTGTGTGCTCTTATAAAAAGCCATCATGGTCCAGATGATGAAACGTTTTGGCCCATCAGCGTCATGAAGCAGCCGTCAAACGTGTCCAACGTCCTCGCGCAGCCGGAGCGGGTCCTCGCGCATATTCCCTTTGTCACCCCTGCACGCGGTGGAAACTTTTTAGAATCCTTTCTCACTCGTGTACCAACGCGGGTGACTAATATATTAGAGGAGTCGCGTTCGGTTGCAGAGGGGGGTATATTTTATTATCTTTTCAGTTGTGAGGCTGCATACGGTGTCAGTCGACATAAAAATAAATGAAGAGATAATTTATCTGGACTGCAATCGCCTACGGTACATTGCAGATTTATGATGTGTCGGATAGTTCAGCAAACAGGCTATCAATAGAATTAACAACATATCATATTGCTCCTCTCCTCTGCATGAATTAAAATATATTGAATAAATATACATCTCCAAATGATACAGTATATAGATAATACAATGTGAACATATCAGTATTGGTTGGACTTTTCAAAATGCATATATAGCGATTGATTTAAAATCAAATCAAAAATATATGGTATCTGTCTGGATGTCCATATCACATCGTTCTCGTTGTCAAGATGTCTTGTGTATAGACACACATTTACATTCATTATGTACATCTTGTTCTGGATGTATACCCCTAAGACAAAACAGCCTTATTTGTTAACAAGTTAACATGTTAAACCAATTACAATAAGTTGACATTTAATACTGCCAGCATAAATATTACTATGTTATTAAAATACATGGGTAAACAAATTAACATAAACAGAACCAACACTATTTTGTATTATTATTATTATTATGAATGATTATTATCATCATTATTAGTAGTATTATTCTAATCGATCCACAATATGTGTGCCATTCAGCACCATTAGACCCTGTGTTATACATAAGGCATTCGTGTTTTAACTGGTGAGGACCGCAGTGGCTGAGTTTAAAACAAGCCCAACACATTAACACACAGCCCCTTAGAGGGTACACTTCACCCTAATGTTTAACTATCACTGCTGAGCCTTGCAACTGAGTGCATGCAACATATGTTTCAACCCCCTCTGCCCCTGAGAATGCTGGCATACCACTCTCTCCCTCTCTCCATGCTCACACTTACCAATGTTTTCCGAAATCATGCATATCTTCAACACGGTGAAAGAAAAATGCAATAACAAAACTAAATGGCAAAACAATTATGGATAAAATACCCTAGCTACTGTATTAAGGTGTAATTTCAGTTGTGATACAGATGCAAGCCAACATGCATGCCCACACGCGCACGCACACACACACACACACACACACACACACACACACACACACACACACACACACACACACACACACACACACACACACACACACACACAAGAAAGGAGTGGCCAGCCAAACCTGGTTAACAAGGATGGTAAAATAAACTATTTACAAAGCAAATTTAAAAAATCACCAGCATGTCTCAGACGGTGATGCCATACAGGAAAACAAACAATATCAACCATCTAATACATGACCCCCCCCACCCCCATGGTCAACGTGGTAATTCTCAGCAAAAGTATTTTTTAAATCTAAAGAGAAGAAATATGTTAGAGGCTGTGAAAACTGTTCATGTATTGCACAATGCACCCACTGTGAATCCCACTGAATCAGATTGTAAACTATTCTCCTCTCCTCTCCCAGAAAGGTTATCACATCGTATCTTATTGCCTTTACCTGGTCCTATTCACTCTGAACATGCACTGATTTGAATAAGCACTGCACCAGCAGCTCGCTTATCTGATCACAGACCTGTGTGCAAACACAGCAGTATCAAGTGCATCTCTCCCTACTGCATCTGGGATCTGTTGCCCTGATAACAGAATCCGAGCATCAATCAGAAACAGGCTGGAAATGCAAAGTGACCCAAGTAACGGAGAAAGGGATGCAATTACCTCTCTCTGAAAACGATTCACTTCGCTTTCTTACAATGACTTGTTCATCACATTCAACAACAACAAAAGTGTATGAGGCAGTATGTGCAATATGTTACGTTTATAATTTAGATCAGAAACATTTAGACATGACTTGTTAGATTTTAAGGGAGAGATGAATATAAAAGCCTCGTTAATTAAATGTGTTCACACATAAAATGCATGTATTTTAAAGGTGCGACAATGAGCCACATATATAGGCATATGTAATCCATGGTACCTGTTTTTTTTTTTTATATATCTTTTTTTTTTTTATCTTGGATTGAGATTTTTTTCCCCCGGCTACGGTCATGGTCAAATGAGTCCCTAACGATGAGCAGGTTTTGAGTTTAACACCGGGCAGTGTTTGGCTTCCCTGTATTATAGGGCACAGATCAGGTTAAGGAGGCAACAGTCAGTGAGGTAGGCCTGAATAGTAACAATATGACCTCAGAAAAATGATCCCCGGGAGGGTTACACACACATACGCACGCACGTACACACACACAACTGACCAATGCTCATTTCCCCACTCTTTGTAGTTGGCTAACCTGCTCTCTTCATTAGGGTGCCCCTGTGGGGACTTATCACTGTGTAGTCTTTGTCCTTGCTGTAATTGCCCTCTCGGTATGTCGCCTCCCACCACCCCTCCACCACCATGCAACCCCACCACCCACCCAACGTCAGCCCCCTCGTGACAGCACGGCGCGGCGCTCTAGTGGGGGGGCTCTCCTGAGACTGGCTGATCGGCCCCTGAGGTCCGCCAGCGTAGAGGAGCGTGTCCTAGTTAAAGCAGTACCAGGAGGGACACCCAGACTGAGACAGATACCACTGCCTGCCTGTGCCCAGCCTCTCTCCCGCTCTCTCCACCTACACTCACTTCTGTTTCTGTATATCAGAAAAGTCCAGGGATTGAGTCCATGAAAAATGTACCATATTGAAACTAGGCCCCCTGTTAAGTATTAATGTGTGTTTTTTTTATGCATTTATTTATATGTTTTTGCATTTCATTATCTTTGTTGATGTTTTTTTGCTGAATTCAATTGTGTATGAAAGCATACTGATATTTTCACGTGGGCATGATATAAAATGGTATCGTAATTTTGGTGAAAAATTAAATATATATAAATAGAATTGCACGTAAACCATTCAACTGTACCCTTATACTAATTATACTGCTAAATTGTACAGCTATTTTACTTCACTTGAATGCAAAAATGTAACAAATATAGATCGCTATTTTAGTATTCATAAAACGAAGCAAAGCCGGTACGCTACTTCTTGAACTTTTAGAGGATACATCACGTGTACCATAAGACCTAAACGTACGACACATTATGCATTTAGCACAACTCAGACATATAACATTATAGAGGCTCTCTTGGCATTCTAAAAAGTCAAATGGCGCCATCTACTGTCCATTACCGACTACACACAACTCATCGACAGTTTTCTCTCTCCTACTGACTCCCAAGAAAAGGATATTTGAGAACATAAAACTCTCAAAGAGAAAATGTGTACATGCTGTCTTTCATCATCGGTGAAAATAAATATTGGGGGCTGGTGAAATGAGGGAGTTTGGCCACGTGGAAGTTAATTTGGAGAGACAAATAGTGGTCCACTGTAACACTGACCTATGTTAGTTGACTGAATAAACTGAATTAATAAATAAATGGCTCCTCACAGAGAGCGTGACCCCCCGTCGCCAACCCCGTGCTGCTGCGTTCCAGTTCTGGTAATCGATGTGGCAGCGTTTTCACGGACGGCTGCAGGGTTCAGGCCGTAGCCCGCTTGGTAAGGGTTAATGCGGCAGGGAATGAGGAAGACAGTATGGCAGACTCTCGCTGTGGCGGGAACTCTGGTAGAACGCTCCACCTCCCTCTGACCCGTGTCTGTCTCTCCCCTACGAGAAGCCAACCGGGTCCGACACTAGTGGATGTCCGAGGGGGAACGTGCGTCTCGGCCACTGTCGCTGACCAGCACCCTCACAGTCTTGACACTTCCCCATGTCCCAAATTTAGCCCCCTCGCCCCTTGTGAGGAGCCGGAGGGCAATCTGGTGGCAGTTGTGATGACGGGGAGATTTTAGAGGGAGCCATAGACAGAGCCTGTTGTAACCTCTCAGTGACCAGGGTCCTCCAACCCGCTAAACTCCCACATCAGCCTTTAGGCTAGAGGGGATACAGCCGGGCAACAGGCAGGCAAGCGCATGTATAGGACTAGATTATGCCTTTACCACAAAACATACAAAAACACACACAGGCACATAGGGAAACAATGTGTGTGAGATAGTAGTGACGCATATACGAGCGTGCACAGAGTACACACATTGCACACACAAGCACACAAGCACAGACACATAGGCTATACAAATACACACACAGTACAAAAACAGACATTGTACTGCTGCATCCACATCTACAAGCCTTGGTGGAGTTTTCCTGGGGGCATTTGAGGTCTTCTGAGGGACCTGGAGTTATAGCTCACAGAGGATCCCAGTCAAGGACACAAACAACATCCCTCATCCGCCAATACTTCCTCGTATTTAAAAGACGGAAGGCTGTGGGGCTACCTGGGGGGGCCATATATACCCGTCCAGGGAGCCGCGGCTGGCAGGGAGGCCCGGTGATTTCAGGCTCCGAGGGTGTGTTGAGAGAGCTATAGGAGAGCTGGGCGGTGGGAGTGACGGAGGGCTTTCTATGTTTTATGGCGGAATATTTTTGCTGTCAGAGATGGATAAGGAATCGCCATAAGGAGAGGGGCAGGGATACGAGCCTCGAGGGCCACGGTGTCTACTGATCGTGTTTACGGTTGACTTTCAATCATTTACTGTAGGTACAGTAGAAATACAATAAATCTAAGACTTTAATGAATCAATTAAGCGGGCAATGGAAAGCACCGGGCTAAGATGGTTGTGTAGTCTACGAGCTCTCACAGTCACAGGTCAGAATTAGACGTTAATCTCTTTGTCTCAAACGGCAAAATGTCAAAGTTGTTCCAAACGTCGAATTTCTAAGTGTTTAATGGTTAAATTCAGGTATTAACTCTGAATGTTTAAGGTTAGGGATTAACTCTGAATGGTTAAGGTTTGGGATAGGCTTAAAACAAAAATATATTAAAAAATAAAAAATAAAACGTTTTAATACTGGATTTGTACTTGCAACCTTTGGAATCAGAGGCAGATGCCCATCCACAACTGAAACCTACTGAAAGATAACAGCACTCACTGCTGCCCCTAGTGGCCAATTCCTAAGTTCTATACCAACATCTTCAGACATTGAGGTCCAATCCTGCCTTGTATCACGGGTGACCTGGCTGGTGGAGTAAATGTCTCTCTGATTGGTTGTTTGAGCTGGTGTGTAATCTAATTTCTAATATTGATCCCATTTATCATTATTGAATATTAACGGCTTTTTCAAAGAAAATGGTGCATATTGCCAAACAAACCTGAGGGATCGGCTGGATTTCTTGAATGTAAAATATGACCTAAAGCACGTGTCAAACTCATTCCACGGACGGCCAAGCGTCTGCGGGTTTTCGTTCCTCCCTTGTACTTGATTGATGATTTACAGGCACCGTACAAAACTCCCCTCACCTGGTTGTCTAAGTCTTAATTTAAAGGGGGGAAAAATGTACGCAGACACTCGGCCCTCCATGGAATGAGTTTGACACCCCTGACCTAAAGAATTCCTGAAAACATGAATGTTTAAAGAGAACTAGGGCCTAATGTGGTCTACTGGACTGTCTGACCAACTAACTTGGTTAAGTCCTGATTCACACACTCTCCTAAGCAATACCAGCCGAATCCTAACTTGAGAATAGCACACATAACTCTTGACTTCATGCAAGGTCCTCAAGTTAGGACACAAAACCTGGGCAAAGACGTCAGTTCAACATCTAGTTCTGATTTACATTTGATGAAGTTGTCAATAACGTGAATTCAATGTGAAATCAACATACATCTGAACCACGACATTAGATTTAAGTTGAACAATTCCACAAATTCATTTTTGTTGTTGAAATGGCGTGAAAACAAGGAATCAACCAGTTTGTGCCCAGTGGGAACCACTGGATGGTTAGTCAACAAAGCACCAGACCGGCTCACGTAAACGACAAGCTCACTGAACGTTGGTCTCTCCTCACAGACAACAAACTGACATTATGATTCCTGACGAGACAGTTCACCTTCCCCCAGTCAAATAAAAACACTGCAAGTGTACTTCCTGTGAGGGAGGATATGAGTCGATTTAGTAAAACGGATGTCCGTTCCCGAGTGTGACAGACGCGGGGCCAGAGTGTGTGTGACAGAGTGAGAGGGGATCAGACATCCTAACCAGGACTACTCTCAGACACAAAGCGCTCCACACACACACACACGTCCCATCCACTCCTCTCCCCTGTCAGAGTAGGGCCACCACAGAGCAGGTACATCAGCTCAATTATGATGATGGCAATGAGTGATTGCATTTAGTCTCTCACCCATTTTAATAAGTCTGGGCCATCACAGACGGAGGGAGGGAAGGAGAGAGAGAAAAGGACAGAGAATGATGAAAGTCCATGGAGAATAAGAGCACCTCCTCCCAGCTGCCCACTGCACTGAGGATAGGAAACACTGTCACCACCGATAAATCTACGATAATCGGGAATTTCAATGAGCATTTCTCTACGGCTGGCCATGCTTTCCTCCTGGCTACCCCAACCCCAGCCAACAGCTCCGCACCCCCCGCAGCAACTTTCCCAAGCCTCCCTAGCTTTTCCTTCACCCAAATCCAGACAGCTGGTGTTCTGAAAGAGCTGCAAAACCTGGACCCTGTACAAATCAGCTGGGCTAGACAATCTGGATCCTCCGCTGTCCAACCTCTCTTTCGTATCGTCCAAGATTCCTAAAGATTGGAAAGCTGCCGCGGTCACCCCTCTTCAAAGGGGGTGACACTCTAGACCCAAACGATTACAGACCTATGTCCATCCTGCCCTACATTTCTAAAGTCTTCGAAAGCCAAGTTAACAAACAGATCACTGACCATTTCGAATCTCACCGTATCTTCTCCACTGTGCAATCTGATTTCCGAGCTGGTCACAGGTGCACCTCAGCCACGCTCAAGGTTCTAAACGATATCATAACCGCCATCGATAAAAGACAGTACTATGCAGCAGTCTTCATCAACCTGGCCAAGGCTTTCGACTCTGTCAATCATCGTATTCTCATCGGCAGACTCAACAGCCTTGGTTTCTCAAATGGCTGCCTCGCCTGGTTCACCAACTACTTCTCAGATAGAGTTCAGTGTGTAAAATCGGAGGGCCTTTTGTCTGGACCCCTGGCAGTCTCTATGGGGGTGCCACAGGGTTCAATTCTCGGGCCGACTCTCTTCTCTGTATATATCAATGATGTCGTTCTTGCTGTGGGTGATTCCTTGATCCACCTCTATGCAGACGACACCATTCTGTATACATCTGGCCCTTCTTTGGACACTGTGTTAACAAACCTTCAAACAAGCTTCAATGCCATACAACACTCCTTCCATGGCCTCCAAATGTTCTTAAACGTTAGTAACACTCAATGCAAGCTCTTCAACCGATCGCTGCCCATACCCTCCTGCCCGACTAGCATCACTACTCTGGATGGTTCTGACCTAGAATATGTGGACAACTACAAATACCTAGGTGTCTGGTTAGACTGTAAACCCTTCCAGACTCACATTAAGCATCCCTAATCCAAAATTAAATCTAGAATCTGCCTCCTATTTCGCAACAAATCCTCCTTCACTCACACTGCCAAACATAACCTCGTAAAACTGACTATCCTACTGACCCTCGACTTTGGCGATGTCATTTACAAAATAGCCTCCAACACTCTACTCAGAAAACTGGATGCAGTCTATCATAGTGCCATCTGTGTTGTCACCAAAGCCTCATATACTACCCACCACTGCTGCGACCTCTATGCTCTCGTTGACTGGCCCCTGCTACATATTCATCACCAGACCCACTGGCTCCAGCTCATCTATAAGTCTTAGCTAGGTAAAGCTCCACCTTATCTCAACTCACTGGTCACCATAACAACACCCACCCGTAGCACTCACTCCTCTAGGTATATCTCACTGGTCATTCCCAAAGCCAACACCTCATTTGGCCGCCTTTCCTTCCAGTTCTCTGCTACCAATGACTGGAACGAATTGCAAAGATTGCTGAAGATGGAGACTTATATCTCCCTCACTAAATTTAAGCATCAGCTATCTGAGCAGCTTACCGATCGCTGCAGCTGTACATAGCCCATCTGTAAATAGCCCATCCAACTACCTACCTCATCCCCACATTGTTTTTATTTACTTTTTTGCTCTTTTGCAAACCAGTATTTCTACTTGCACATCATCATCTGCACATCTATCACTCCAGTGTTCAATTGCTCAATTGTAGTTACTTCGCTACTATGGCCTATTTATTGCCTTACCTCCTCACTCCATTTGCCCACACTGTACAGTACATAGATTTTTCTATTGTGTTGACTGTACGTTTGTTTATGTGTAACTCTGTGTTGTTTTTTGTTGCACTGCTTTGCTTTATCTTGGCCAGGTTGCAGTTGTGAAGGAGAACTTGTTCTCAACTGGCCTACCTGGTCAAATAAAGGTGAAATACATTTTTTTATAATTTAAAAAAGAGAGAGAGAGAGAGAGAGAGAATGTGAAAGATAAAGACATAGGGAGAAAGTGAGAAGAAGAGAGAGATAGGAAAGGGAGGAAGAGACAGTCGATGGATGGGTGGCTCATCTCTAGCCGGCTAACAGCATCCCAGATGCCTCCTGGATGGTATCAAACATCTCCACAATGAACTCGCCATGAAATAATCTATACCTACAGGAAGTCAATTAAAAAGTGTCAGGGGAGATTAAAAGCAGCATGACAAGCTTTTCACTGGGACACGGGTTCACCTGGTGGCACCATGGTGTGTGTGTGTGTATATACACTTGTGTGTGTGTGCGCATGGTGGGGGGACCAACCGCTCTCCAGCATCACTGAACCCCCTTTAAAAAGCCCCCTCATGCATATTTAAAAGGCCCTCAGTAGCCGGGCAGCTCCGACACAAGTTTGCAAACCAGCGTAATGTGCCTGTTTGTACTGAGAGGAGGGCTCATTCCGGATATCAATTAACTCAAACGCAGTCACTCTGAATGGAGGGACAGCCCATTCCCCTCTACACTTCAACTCAGCTTTGCGTCAACCCACACAGTGCCACCCATCTCTCACACTTCCGCTCATCCTCCCCTCCTCTCCCCCTGGCCTCCCTCCTACCGACTCTCATTCCCTCTATCTTTATCAACCCATCCCCTTCTTGCCCTCTTTCCCCTCACTCCCACCGCTCTCTCTCTCTCTTGCCCCCCGTCCCCGTCTCTCAAGCAGCGGTAACTGAATGCACAAATGACTCTCCCCTCCACCTTTAACTCCCACTAAATCTTTCCCCTTTTCCACTTTGCTGAGCTGGGATATTTTATTCCTCCATCAAATATGCATCCCATTAATTAAGTTAAATTACTCCTGACTGCCAAATATCCCCTGCCCCAATGGGTGTCAACACAGAAAGGCATGAATGTGAACCTGCAATGACACGGCCGCACACTTAAACATGAGTTACAGCCTTCCTCCGCTTCCATCCGCGGGCATATTACCAGACACTTCAGGAGTGCTGGAATTAAGCACTGTTCTCTCCTTCCCCTGCCGGCTTTTAATAAGTGCACAATGGATGACACACGCACTTTTGACAAAGAGAGGGACTGATATTTTAATTATACACTTTTTTCTCTCCATTCTCTCTCTCTCTCGCTCGCTCTCTCTCTCTCGCTCTCTCTCTCTCTCATCTTTTAATTGCTGTTGTTAATCACTCATTAACTTCTCCTCCCCGGTTGGTGTGCAACTCCTACATCTACCTACGACAGGATTAGCTCAATGGAATCAACCGCTTGGCTTTTATCTCTCGAACAAGGGATTTCTTCCTTTTTAAACTAGGAGATGTGTTTCTGAGCCACAGCAGAGATGTTTGTTCTTCCTTTGCATTAACTGCATTTGAAATCATTGATGGAGTTGCAATTAAACACACCTTCGTTCAACTTACAGACATCCCCATAATGCCTAAGGACATGTGTAATAGTGTGCCATTTGCGGTCCCCTGATACCAACACACAAAGAGAGCAATGCACGGGTGATATCTATCTTACGTACTTTCTCTCCCTCTCCTCATATTCCTCCCTCTATCTCGCTCTCCATCTCTCACGCTCTCGACCCTCTTCATCTTCCCTCCTTCCTTGCTTCCTCTCTCTCTCGCTCTATTTTGTAACCATTCTCACCCCAGACATCGCCATGGGAGCTGTTTTGTTGTGTATAAAACTACGTCAAGTCATCAGGTCCACTCGTCTCTTCTTCTGGTGAGATGGAGGTCTCTGTGTGTCGTGATTGGGAGTGACGTGTGCCAGACGGGCACCAAGCGGGGGGGGGCGTACTCACAAGGGCATTGAGCCTTTGGGAACTAGCCAAGTCTCCCTTTCACTCATAGCGAAGGCCAGAAGAGAATGACAATCATGGATCGTCTGGATATTTAAAGGATATCTTGAACTGACTTTTCCAGAATGTCTAAGCGAACCAATAAAGCATGCCATTTCAGTGGGGAGCATTTTGCGCTTACCGTAAAACAAGGCTGCGATCAGACAAACCCTTCCATAAATCTCTATCATAATCCTAACCCATTGCAGCTTTCTACATACGTTTTCATTGTACCACACGGTACAGTGTAGCAAGGCCAATTGACTCCAACAGGCCCACCCAAACTCAGCCAGTGACAATGCAGACTTTTTTGCTGATGTGATGACCAAGTCAGCCCTCCAGAGTGTATGTGCTGAGTTAGCTGCTTTAGCTAAAACACTGATCTTGCCATTTATGGAGCCTGGCTTTTGTTTGATTAAAGGGGAATGTTTTGTTTTTATAGCCCCTCAGCCCCCATTTCGAGGCCACTAAAGAGCAAGCAGGACCTCGACCTTGACCGTTAAGTGTCTGAAGATCTTACTAAAAGGTAGGCCTAATAGGATGGATAAGCTCAGAAAGAGAGAGTACGTACGCTAGATGCAAAAGAGACGCTCAGTTGGGCCCATTCAGCCAATACAAAAACATACTCACAAATATTTCCACCTAAAGTGTCATTTGAAGCATACATCTGATATTGCAAAAGAGGTTTGGGGTCACATTACTAAGAGTAACATTACTAAGTTTTGATTAACAGGTCTAGACTGATCCCAGCTCACAGAACAAAGATGCTCATTAAATTATTGAATATTTCCTCAATTACTGCATGCCTAATACCAGCATATAGGTCAGTGGAATATACTGTAGAATCTAACGCAAACTGACTGTGAAATATTTACGAACTGTGTTGCATATTGTATATGACTGTTAAAGATACTGCCCTGTCATGGCTTTAGTGTGTGTGTGTGTGTGTGTGTTCCTTTCTGCAAAAACATTAATTTTACAAACATCAGCCCAAGGCTACTAAACACATCCAATCTATTAGGGTGTGCTTCATCATGTTATAGTGGTCTAACGGGCTGTAAAGCTGTCCCGGTCATAAAGAGCGATCACACACAAAGTTAAGTCAGAAACAGAAGCCCGAGCTCTCCGATCAGACGGACCCCTCCTCGTTATCATCCAAACAGCTCTGTCACATATCTAACCTTTGTAGACCAGCCTTTCTGCATTATTTTCCGTATGACCTTTAGGGCTACTTATTTCATTTCCGGATAATGCCGCACTAAATAAAAGTTAAGCGAATCAAAGCAAAACGTGTTTGTTTTGGTCGATAAAGGATCGTGCGCGCTGACGTAATAGTGAAGATGGGTAGCAAAACGGTAAACATTGATACTTCTTTTAATGTGGATAAACACCATGTGTGTTTCTGATTGGGGGGAGGGGGGAATTATTTTTCATTTAAAAAGGACAACATGACCTAAAAAAAAAGCATACAAAAAAACCCTGAGTTTGGTATATGCGAGGAGAAATGTCTATTCAATCAAGATACAAGCTCATTGAGAACTTTTTCAGAACGGTTGCAAATTAATTATGCAAACATCAACGCGGCTCGTGGTTTCTGGCTTGTTGAGAGTAAATATGAAATGTTTTCATCTGTTGTGTGATAATGAATTCAGTGTTTTTGCATACCATTTCGTTCCGCATGCACATGGGTGGGGGATCCTTTTCGTTCACACGAACCTATATAATTTACTGAGGCAATGAGCTTTCAAATGTCGTCTCCTCACATTAGAACAGAGCTATAGCCTGGGTGTTGTACTTTCAGACACAATCCAAAGCCTAAACAGTGAGAGAGAGAGAGACTGCTTCACACCAGAGTAGAAATGCGATGAAGTCGCTAATGCACATGATGATTAAGTGTAACTCAAATACCGACTGTGTTGTTCACCGACCTGACAGGCCGTAATTTCCTGTATTATATTCGCCGGTTTTAATTGCACGCCACCAACACCCCTCTGACACGTTATGAAGCGATGATGTACAATTATTTTGGGGGGCGGCGGAGAGATCAGGGGGGAGTGACGTTGTAACCCTCCTCATCGGGATCCCAACCATTAACACCGAAAAAATAGTCTGAGTTAAAACCAGATTCTGTTTGAGGATTAAAGAGTATCACGTCAGGGAGGAAGAGGGGTGGGAGTGGTGGTGGCGGGGGACACACAATGGAGGGGCTGAGATAAGTGACGGCTTTCTCTGGATAAGCAGAGCGCTAAGATGCTCCTCTCCTGTCAAGGCCCGGACACTCTCTCTCTCTCACACACACACACACACACACACACACACACACACACACACACACACACACACACACACACACACACACACACACACACACACACACACACACACACACACACACACACACACACACACACACACACACACACACACACACACACACACACACACACACACACACACACACACACACAGAGAGGCCTGGGCATTAAGACATATTACAGAGGATGAGCTGGGGAAGGGAGGGGAGGGCGGAACTGAACTGATGGGGCTATTCTGGGACCAGCAGAAGACACACTCACAGACGGGGAGACACAAAAGCCTGACAAGAGCCAGCCCTATCCTGTTCCATTCAAATCACATGACACCAACATGAAACGATGACTAAATATACTCACTCCGGACTCGGCTACTAAGTCAACGGAGGGAGAGGGGGAGAAAAGACCTTTCAGATACCGAAAAGACAGACAACTTTTTTGGGGAGATGAAGAGAGAAACCGTTAAAGTTTAAACTGGAGCTAGTTGACGGGTAGTTCCAACTATAGTGGCCGTCTGGCCCGATATGATATCATAGAACCAGGTCCAATGGGAGGACCATCCAGGATGCTGTTAATACTTCCAACGCCTTGGCCCCCAGATATTAAACCAATGCTTCACAGAGTTTAGACTCCTGATGCATAATTTAACACCTACAAACAGCACTGGCTGGCCATGGCATCTTTGGGGAGGATGAGGCGAGAGCGGTGGGGCTATGGGGGGGGGGTGGGGGGGGTGGTACGGGTAAGGGATGCTGAAACGCTGAATCCAGGGCCTTTTGGGAGGAGAGCACATGATGGAGGAAAGGAAATGGAGTGCTCATTAAATGGCCCACTGTGGACCGACACACACCACACACAGAGAAAAGACAAGAAACAGCCTTGTGTTTAAAATGATTTTTGTTTACCAATTAAATACAGTATGAGGAATCTTGCCGTACTGTATGTGCTCGGGAGGCAATTTGTGTTTTTCTGCTGGTTTTGCAGGTTATGTTTTTATGGCCAACTTCGGACTACATCAATCAGTTAGGAGATGTCATTGCTGCAAGATTCAGTATTTTAATTGTTAAAAGTCTAAGCCGGTGGGGGGGTGGGGGGGGAGGGGGTCTTTAGGTATCAAAAAAATATATGTAAAGAATTATTTGAAAAATATTGAATTTGGTCTTTACTACTATAGCCCATAGAAATGCATTGAATAACACTTTCATAAATGGCAAAAAAGACAGTCGCAGCCGTCTAAAGCACTGCATCAGAGTGTTTGAGGTGTCACTACAGACCCGAGTTTGATCCCGGGTTGTGTCTCAGCCGGCCGTGACCGGGAGACCCATGAGGCGGCGCACAATTGGCCCAACATCGTCCGAGTTAGTGGAGGGTTTGGCCGGCCGAGATGTCCTTGTCCCACCGTGCTCTAGCGACTCCTTATGGTGGGCCAGGCGCAGTGCACGCTGACTCTGGTCGCCAGTTGTACAGTGCTTCCTCCAACACATTGATGCGGCTGGCTTCCGGGTTAAGCGAGCAGTGTGTCAAGAAGCAGTGTGGCTTGGCAGGGTCGTGTTTTCGAAGGACGCATGGCTCTCGACCTTCGCCTCTCCCGAGTCTGTACTTGTCCCAGTGATGGGACAAGACTACTACCAATTGGATATCACGAAATTGGGGAGAAAAGGGGGTACAAAATAAATACAATTTTTTTTTAAACTTGCTGTAAAAAGCAGAGGATATCAGCTAAGAGACGTGCGAATCTGAAGGACAAGAAAGACACAACGAAAGAGAGAGGAACCGAAACAGAAAAGAAGAGAGAGTAACTGTTAGCTAAAAGAAGGGGGAGAGAGAGAGAGAGAGAGAGAGAGAGAGAGTGTAAAGGCATGGTGTACACACGACACAACCTACCTATACTGAACAGCCCTCTCACAGCCGTCTCACGTTTGATTGGCAGCTGGGTCAGAGGTGCCTATCTGTCCTGGCCTTGATTTGCATTTGTTAATTAAATGCCACAACAATATGATCTTTAACTATCAACAACTTCCCAGAGTCCTCTGCGGAGACGAGCAGCCCTCCGAGGCTCTCGGCTCAGCTAAAGTGAGGTGGACAGCAGAGGTGCACCACATCCATTTGGGGGCGTCTCAATCGTTAGCGCACAGTGTCAAAAGCGGGTAATATTCGCAGCCACAGAGTTCGGGGGGGGGGGCGCCAATCGATGGCGCAGGGAGAAGGACCCCACGCGTATTTAGATTGAGTTAAACAAACGCTGCTCCTCCTCAACATTCTAACGAGAGCAGGATGAGCTCGCTCTGTGACAGCAATGGGAAATGAATGAACAGACTACTGGTTAACGTTACATTGGCTTGTCTCGCAAAGCAGGGAAGCCATGTTAGAATTACTGATGAATGTTCCAGTCAAATTGCCATGGTCTGAGGGGCTTTGTGCGTTCCAGTAATTGTATCTCTGCGTGTAAAACCACCCCATTTTGCTTAAACGTATGAATTTCAATTTTGTAGTGCCAGAAACGTCGGTCGAGTGAACTTAAAACGAACGCTTCAGCTATAGTAATCAAGATGATAAATCGTAATAACGAGAAACGATTTCATTAGATAAAGAGGGTTTTGTTTCGCAAAATATCACCTCACCCAGTGGGTGTAACAGAATGCCTAATGGCCAGCCTACATTGTAATCTCACTTTCTAGGTCAGCCCAAACCCAAAAAAGGGAAATTGCATTAACTGAGACATGAACAACCATTAGCAACATCTCTGCATTCAGATTAACCACCAATACGTAGGCCTATATTATTTAATCGGAATACTTTAGGAAGAGAGAGTATGTCTACTTTGGCCTTAATGAGGGTGTTTCTGGTCTGTTCTTTGTTTGCTGCTCTTTAGTCAAGAGGAAAGTTGCCCCAGTGATCAGTCAGTAGTGAGCGCGCGCACGCACACACACACACACACACACACACACACAGGGCCGATTTGTCACCTGTGTCTGGCTCAGGCGGGAGATAGCTCCTCCATCCGCAGTAATTTGTGAAACCAGAAGCTGTATTTAGTACACTCATTTAAAGGCAGTCAGGCACATTGGAGAACTGCGTTCTCTCTGTCTCTCTGTCTCTCTGTCTCTCTGTCTGTCTGTGTCTGTCTGTCTATATTCTCTTGGTCAAAGCCCAAACACATTTATAGCACAAAGGGATAAGGCTTTAGCTGGAGGGCTTGTGAAACATGAGCTTGTCTCCTCATTAGAGGTAGCTGTGTTTAACAAAATCTGTTTGCCTTTCTGTAAAACGTTTGCAAACGGCGGCGACAAATAAACACGCTCATTCCACTCGAACGTGGCAGAAAGAAGAGGGAGAAAAACATAGTGACCGAACTGAAGCGGAACACATTGAAACAAGCAGTTTTACACAGAAGCATCGAGGGGGACTAAATAACTACACGTCCTGGTCTATGTACCACATAGCCGCAGAGAACGTGGTACAAGCTGAAGATCCTGCTATTTGGTCCATTTCCAAATGACACAGAAACACTCCCACGTGTCCATTTGAACACAGTAAGATGGTAGGAAGATCAAGCATGGGAACAGAACCGACTGAACTGAACTTGGCCTAAACGCAGTGCTTCTGTGGCCGTAGGAAAGAGACGCAGAAGCATTTTACGTTGAGTTTATGGGCTTTAATGTTGACTACGGTGAGATATGACAGATTGTATTGAAACATATCACAATAAGAGAGGAAATAATGGTTTGCCGAGCAAGAGTGTCTTTTTCTTGTGATCCAACCTAAATGGCAAAAAATGACTTAAAAACTCGATAAGACCGTAGCAAGGTGAAAAGGAAAACAAGCGTTTCTTCTTAAGTTCAGATAGTACCTTGCCGTTTCCTTCCGCTTAGGACCTTTTTTCTTCCGTTTGGAACTTAACGAACACAACCCGGGCATCCCCAGTTGAAAAGGTAGTGACTAGTCACTGACTGTGGTACTCACCCACAGATGTGGCACTTGTACTCTCTCATGCCCAGATGTCTCTTCACGTGGTTCCTGGCGTCACCCAGCTGGGCGGTGGCAAAGTTGCAGATTTTGCACTTAAATGGCTTCGATCCTGCAAAACAATAAGTGGCGTCAATTTATCCTACTTTATGTATTGGGGGAAAAAATATACAAATGATTATGAACAGTATAATAAAAAAGAAAAGAGTGGTTGTAGACGTAGGGGTGAAGGTAGAGGAGAGCTATAACGCCGAGGGGGGAGGGACATTCTTTACTAGCATTCTAACAGAAAGATCGTTGCACAATTGCAGAGATGGTGACACTGTGAACGATGGCGTGCTCTATTCTGGTTGTTAGTCAGGTTGTTGAAATCTGGAGTATTGTTAACAGCTACTGTAGTACTTTACTACCCAAGATTGACTGTAAAAACAACCAGACGGCCTGAGTCCAGGACATACATCAAAACTATGAAATAAGATGGTTGAGAGAATGCCAAAAGTGTGCAAAGCTGTCATCAGGGCAAAGGGTGGCTACTTTGAAGAATCTAAAATCTAAAATATTTATTTGGTTAAGACATGATTCCATATGTGTTATTTCATAGTTTTGATGTCTTCACTATTATTCTACAATGTAGGAAATAGTACAAATATAGTACAAAAAAACCTTTGAATGAGTAGGTGTGTCCAAACTTTTGACTGGTACTGTAAAAAAAAAATAAAAAAAAACCACAAGCTCCTACAGTGAGTACATGGCTTTTCTCTCCTTCAATCTCCTCTCTATCTTTCCTCGTCACTCTCTCCATCTCTCTTACCTACTCTTCCTTCCTTTGCTTCTGGATGCATAAATTGGATACCAAAGGTCGGGCAGAATACGTAAATCAATTTTGTGTGCACTCACTACCACGTTCCATCATTAAAAGCGCTAATCACTCTGCCTGGCTTTGCAGGGAGGTTTCCTTCTAATCATTGTCATTAATAAATGGGGAGGGGGGGGGTGGCGCTGGCGTTTGAGAGAGGGGCACAGTCTCTGCCCGCCATTTGTCATTTAAGAGCAGCAGAGAGAGGGGGGGGCTGCTATGGATCATCAGCGCCCATGATGGCTAGAAGGGACACCAAACCCTAGGCTAATAGAACACACCTACTGGGGAAGGCCTATTCAATCAAACAAGCGCTGCAGCATGCTGCAGAATAGTACTGTAGCATTGTAAATATGCCACAAAATAACAGTCCAATGCAGTTGCAGTTTGACTAGTGATAACATTTATGCATAAGTCAATTCATGATTGCAACAACAGTGCTATTTTTCCTAAATGAATTGAACCCCAGCCATTGTTATTTCTTTGTGTAGATAGAATATACACAAGATGTGTATGCAACTACAAGTAAGGACCATTCATGTGGATGGGCCAGGTCCCATGCAGACAGCATGCAGACAAACTAGGGCCAGGTCCCATGCAGACAGACTAGGGCCAGGTCCCATGCAGACAGACTAGGGCCAGGACCCATGCAGACAGACTAGGGCCAGGTTCCCATGCAGACAGACTAGGGCCAGGACCCATGCAGACAGACTAGGGCCAGGACCCATGCAGACAGACTAGGGCCAGGTCCCATGCAGACAAACTAGGGCCAGGTCCCATGCAGACAGACTAGGGCCAGGACCCATGCAGACAGACTAGGGCCAGGTCCCATGCAGACAAACTAGGGCCAGGTCCCATGCAGACAGACTAGGGCCAGGTCCCATGCAGACAAACTAGGGCCAGGACCCATGCAGACAGACTAGGGCCAGGTCCCATGCAGACAGACTAGGGCCAGGACCCATGCAGACAGACTAGGGCCAGGACCCATGCAGACAGACTAGGGCCAGGACCCATGCAGACAGACTAGGGCCAGGTCCCATGCAGACAAACTAGGGCCAGGTCCCATGCAGACAGACTATGGCCATGTCCCATGCAGACAGACTAGGGCAGCAGTTCTCCAGTATGACAAACCATTCTGTCTGGGAACCTCCTATAAAATACTCGCTATGCATTTTTTACAATCCTTTCTCCCAGTGAATATCCCAAGACGCATTGCAATATTTATTTCAGGGGCAGCCGCTGATTTGATTAAGCACTTTGTGTAGATTACTAATTCGTTCATACACGGTTCACTTGCCGCGAGCTGGAAGTACGACGCGTTGAATGTTAAACTTGTAACGAAGATTGAAAGGCAAGCGCGTGCTAACAAGGCCTGCAAACAGACGAGGGAGGGGCGTTAGCACATGAGCGCCGGTGAATCGGGCCTCTTCATTTAGCCTCGACACACACACCCCTATGATGTGCACCCAAAACAAACATACAAATACACACGGACACGCGCCCAAGCCGAGGTGAAGCGAGAGACAGGCGCAGAGGGAGAGGATCTGGCCAGATGGCTGTGTGAGTGAGTATGAGACATGGCAGGAGGAGAGAGATGTAGTATTCCTCCCTTCCCACGTCTCATCATGTTAATACACCACCACTCCACTTAAACAGCCTACATGAAACTGAAATTGACCATCAATGCAGTGTCATGTTAAATTAATATTGCCAACCACAATGTGGCTCCCTCACATCCCAGATGAGATGGGTAATGACTAATTCATTTCCTTGAGAACCCTCCCGCAATGTTTAACCCTCTCTATCTCGCTCGCTCTATCCACCCTCATCTCTCCCATATCTAAAGCCTAAGGGATAATTCAGGATTTTGGCAACGCTAGCAGATACCCATAGACTTCCCGTCATTGCGTTAACGCTAGTTAGCATTAGCTTGCACAACTACCTCGAACTTCCTTCATAGTGGACACTGAGACATAAACATGGTGTCCACGAGTTCATCTGACTCTGGGGAAGTAGATAAAGGGCATCGTTGCCAAAAATCCAGAAATACCACTTTGAAAACGGAAAACCCAGTTTTAAAACATATTCAAAATGGACATCTTTCTTTCCCAGGGTTGAATATTCAATCAAATATCGTGGGAACATAATATCCATGTCTGTCTACCACCCCAAGATAAACATTTTTTTATCAAGAGAGGCCCGATCAGACATCATACAGCCAGACCAACACATACAAACCAAGCTTCTGTAACTAGCTTTTATACACCTTCAGAAACTCACTGTGTCTGTGTGTGTATGTGTTAGAGAGAAGAAGTGTGTGTGTGCACGCATGTTTGGCAAGTGTGTGTGGTGATTATGTGTGTGTGCCCATTACTTCAACCCACCCCAGGCCTCAGGAGGTCAGACAGCTCTCTCAAGTGAAAAAGTGACCAATTTAGCTCAAAATGCAAATCCAGTTGCATCCTCATTGGCAAAAATGGAAGTCTTTTTTTTTCTCCAGGGGACAAATTGACAAATATGCGTGCAGCCTCCCACCATCTCCTGATTTCACTGATTAATCAGGTAAATAAAATCTTGGTTTAATTAAAACCATCTGGACGTGCTCCCAGTCCAAACACTGGCGGAGCCCACAGTCCTGTTCCACAGCACTGGAAGAAGTGTACACGATAAATGACCACGTACAAATAGAGAATAACTCAATGTTATGAGGGAACTTAGCAATAATAATAACTAGCATAAGCTGTCAAAATGCTAAGAAATAGGTGCATTCTACAAATAGGCAAAGAAAAAAAGAAAGAGCAAACTCATAAATAAAAGAGATAATTCAATAGAAAAAATAACGACAATACTCAGTCGAGACCTCCAAATGTGCCCTTGACTTTGATAAACACATCTTCTTAAAGTGTCACTGTTTTCATTTGCTTAAGTAACACTTTTCCTCAGCTGGACCCAGAGTAATGGCGTTGTTTACATGGCAACATGAAACGCTGTAGTAGGCTCATAAACGGATATTACAGATTCAACAAAACATCACACAAAGGATACATCAAAATGTTGATCATTGGGCCTCACAAGCTTTCTCTTATTCATGTTGTCCGTCCTTTCTGACTACTCGACTGTACAACAAACAGAATTGCAATTCAGTCTTATTGTACAGTAATGTGTGTCTCCCCATAACCACGTAACCACAAAGAGTGGTTTTGTTGAGCCATTAGAGACACGAGGGGAATGGCAAAGTAAAGACAGTTAGTTGCTCTGCTCGTATGCTTTTATTTTGCGGAATTAATCAATAGTAGGACGTACCTCAGCAAAACAGACCATTTGCCAACCTGAACCGGTTCGCAATGGTGAAACCACGGTGACTCTTCCCCCATATTAGAAGTTGAGAGGTCATCACAAACAGAAGTAGGCCTCATCATGTCGTCTCAGTGATGGGTGAGGGCACACACTTAGAGAAAGAAGCAGCAGCCTGAGTAGGTGAGGATTCTGACCCACATGACCAGACTACCATAGTGTGTCGTGGCAGCACTCTCATTGACTTTGCTACTGGCAACCTCTCCGTCAACTCTCCGAGACGGTCCACACATCTTAACACTCCCCGGCCATTAGTCAGTCACTCCACACACACAGAGAGAGACACAGACACACACACACACACACAGACACATAATCCACCCAGACCCGGCCATAGAGCTCTGCCTGTACTCCAATTAAAGCCCCATTAAAGTTTGGGCTGTAAGGGGGACGTACCGGAGGAAGCAGAGAAGGGCATTTATTGATGGCGCCCTCACTTCTCATTCCTACATTAAGTTGATTTTAAAAGCAATTAATACACATGGTCAAGGAAGAGTAATGGAGCGCCCTGTATTCTTAACCCGCCAGACATTCCCCAGTCATAGACCTGACCAGCCGAACCCTGATTTGCATTATAAATGACAAGATAAATCTTAATGGATTGAGGATAATCAGCTCACCATGTAGGCTGACACACATACACAAATTACACATACAAACACATACACACACAAATCACACACACACACACACACACAAGGGAAATTAAGGGCTTTGAATACGCCTGCATTGATTATTTTAAATTATTAGCCCACCTCTCTTTGGGTCTCCAATGCTTTTAGCCTAAGCTTTAACACATTTACAGAGACTTATTGACTATAATTACAACTGAGTCTTGGTAATGGACACATCAATTATGAGTCGCACATGTCTTTGACCAGGCGGTGCACAGGGAATCCTAATCTGTGGTCCATTAGCATCTCTCCTCCAGCAGCTCAGTCTTTACCTTCTCCTTTTCTCCAACGCGTGGCCTAAGCTCCCACCACTACACGAACCACGTCTCTCCTCTGATACCTGGCCAGCCCCTAATATAGGCTCGACCCCAGTATCTCAAAACCTGATGTCCAAACGCATGCAATGATTGACACGGCTGGTAAATTCTAAGTGGGGAATACACTGTATAATAACACCGATGAATACGAGTGACACAGTTACCATTGACTTTATAATAACTTGTAAAAAAAAACGAAGTATGTATCATAAAAATAAAAAACTATATCAGTGAAGGTTTTCAAATAAGTGTGTTGGGAGACGACGTACCTGTGTGTGTGCGGATGTGAGCCAGGAAGGCCATGGAGTTGCTGCTCTTGCACACCTTGCCGCAGTGCTTGCACACGCTGCCCTGGTTCTCCTCGCGCTCGCGGTTGATCTGCTCCGTGTCCTCCAGGACGTACTTGTTGACCTCGCGCAACAGCTCCTCGTGCTTCTCCTTGATGTGCACGAAGAGCTCCTGCTCCGTCTCGAACGGGTCCGTGCACTTCACGCACTTGAAGGTGGCGCCGCCTTCCGGAAGCTCCTCGATGCTGGCCTGCTCGTTGCGCAGGTGGGCGGCGCTGGTCAGGTGCTGGTGCAGGTTGCTCTCCGTGTAGAAGGACTTGCCGCACAGCATGCAGTGGAAGTGCTTCTCCTTGGACGGGTGCTTCATGGAGATGTGCACATTGAGGCCGCTCATGCCGTCCGCCACGAAGCCACAGTCCTCGCAGCGGATGCGGGGGTTGGGAGTTAACCGCTTGGACAGACCTGAAGCCCCTACAGGTTTGGTTCTTTTGATCTTCTGAAAACTGCCTGCCCCGGCCTGGCCACTTACAGCCGGACCAGAGTGTCCCTCAACAGAGTGAGCCATTCGTTCTTCATGCAGAACCAGCTCGGCTTCAGTCAAGGACTTGAGAGGTACGATGCAAGCATCAAATGGCAGTGCCCTGGTGAGCTGTTTCTCTGGGGAAGAGATGTGAGGTTTCTCATCTGCCATCTCAACGTCGTCGTCGGAACAGACTGGCTCTGCCTCTGCCTCTGCCTCTGCCTCGACCCCTTCCTTCTGGCCTTCCTTAGGCGGTGTTATGGTGATTTCTGCTGGTGCTACCTGAGGATCAATTGTACCTGGGGCTTCGTTGCTGGTTTGTTCCGCGCCACCACCGGATGCCTCACCAGCCACCTGGATCTCCGTGTTTTCCTCAACAACAGTGCCACTAACTTCCACTATTGGGGCTGCATGCTCGTTGCTCAAAACGTCAGAAGTCTGTGTGGGGTGTTCGGTGTCTGTGGGCTGATCTGTAGCTGTGTCTGTGGGTTGCTCTGTATTGGTGATAGGGGGCTGGTCTGTGTCTGTGATGTTGGGCTGGTCTATGTCAGTGATGTTGGGCTGGTCTATGTCAGTGATGTTGGGCTGGTCTATGTCTTTGGATTGGTCTGTATCTGTGTTAGTGGGTTGGTCTGTATCAGTGCAAGGGGGCTGGTCCAATTCTGTATCGTTGGGCTGGTCTGTGTCTGTAGGTTGGTCTGCATCTGTGTCTGTGGGTTTCTCTGCATCGATGATAGGGAGCTGGTCCATGCCTGTGTTGTTGGGCTGGTCTGTGTCTGTAGGTTGGTCTGCATCTGTGTCTGTGGGTTTCTCTGCATCGATGATAGGGAGCTGGTCTGTGTCTGTGTTGTTGGGCTGGTCGGTGTCTATGGGTTGGTCTGTATCTGTGTCTGTGGGTTGGTCTGTGTCTATAATGTTAGGCTGGTCTGTAGTTGTGTCTGTGTTAGTGGGCTGCTCCATGTCTGTGTCAGGGGACACTGAAGGGGAAGGATCCTCAGTGCGAGCATTGTTGTCAGCTCTGTTCCCCAGCTCCGTGGCCTCCTCCTCCGGCTGCGCCAGGTCTTTCGCCACGAAGCTCTCCAGGTTCTCTAGGTAGACCTCGCTCTTCTGCTTATGCTTGTCCGTAGAGGCGTGGCGAGACATCTCTCGACGCGTGACCGCATAGTAGCTGCACGCCAGGCACACAAACTCAAACTCCCGGGTGTGTCTCCTCTTCACGTGGAGGTCGAGGGAGGGAATCGAATGAGCTACGAACTTGCAATGGCTGCAGGAGTTGACCAAGTCGTACTTGCTCTTTTTCGGGCTGCTCACTTGTGCTTTGTCGTCGTCTTGCGACAGCTCCCCTCCCTCTCCTTTGGGCCCTCCTCTGACTGGACTATTCTGATGTATAGCCTCACCCTCGCTGACCTGAGAGCCTGACTCTGTACTCACGACCTGCACTGATGTATCCAGGTCCACTTGGCCATCGCTGCTAACATCCTCCACGCGTTTAAGGTGCTTCTTTGTGACACAGTGGCGGTCCATGTCGCCTTTCGTCACACAGTTGTAAGAACAAAGCCTGCAGGTGTAGCTGTACTGCCGGCTGTGCTTACGACGAATATGCACGTTTAGATTGGTACTATTGGAGGCGAGAAGGCCACAGTATTCACATGTAGTTGCAGCAGGCCCCTTTGGCCTGCCTCTCCTCCTCTTGGGAGGGATTCTCTCGTCCATGTGCTCTTCCATGTCCTCCAACACGGCCTTCGCAGCCTCAATAGCTTCCTCATTAACATCAGGGTGCAGCTCTCCATCGTGTCTGATGACCCCTACTGCCACGTCATCTGTCAGCATGTCGTCACCGACCACATCTACGCTCACCTTCTCAACGCAGTCCTCAAAGGAGGACCCTGCGTTTTTCTCCTCAGCCACACGCTGGTGGCTCTCCGAGGACACGTGTGTGTCCATCCACTCAGATGTAGCGGTGTAGTAGTGGCAGACGTTACAGAGGAAGCGATGCTCGCCATGGTGCTTTAGCCGAGCGTGGCTCTCCAGCAAAGCAGAGTTGCTGACCCTGAATTCGCAACTCCCGCACTGCAGCTGGAACCTGGCACCGAGGGCACGCTTGGACGCCCGAGTCTGAGTCGTCGTGGAGGCAAAGATTTGAGCCTGTTCGGCTGTCTTCTTGTCCGTGGGTGACGAGAGGCCAGAGGATTCCCTGCTTTCCGTGACTCGTTTGTTGTGCTTGTTACTAAGACAGTGCTTTTCGTAGTCGCACTTTGCCACACAGGCGTACAAGCAGAATTCACAGAAGTAATTCATCTCCTTGGTGTGGCGTCTCTTGATGTGTGTATCTAGGCTCGGCTTGTCCTTAAACTCGTGACCACAGTAGCTGCAAGCATGTATAGTCTTTGGCTTGGTGCCCCGTTTACCTACCATCTTCTTACCGGGGGTCTTTTCTTGCTCCTCCTTTGCAATCTCCTCTGTAGCTATTGGAGTCACCTTCTTGTCAAAAGCTTCTCTCCCTGTCCCTTGTTTCTCAGCTATTTCCTCTTTGGCTATTATTGTAGTCACCTCCCCCTCAGAACCTCCTGCCTCTGAGCCCTGACTCTCTGTGGCATCCTGATGTCTCTCTCTGCTGCTGCTCACTTTCCACTCAGTGTCTCCACCTATTTTGTCATTTGAACTCTGTGCTGTTGCTCCGGTTGTGGAGCCATCTATTTCAACAAGTACCTCAGCTGAGCTCACACCCCTGGTCTTTCCTCTACCGGTGTGCTTCCTCTTCGAGTGAATCTTCAAGGACGTTGGAGTTTTGGCCACAAAGCCACAGATGGGACAGGCACAGCCGTGACATGTCTCCGGGGTAATGTTCATCTCAGCCAGAGGGGGCTGGTCTGACTCCTTCCCATCAGCCACCTCACCGCCGGTGTCCTCTTCAATCTCTCCTGTGCTGTCAGCTGTGACATCATCAGGCCTGGGCCTCTTTGCTAGGGAAGGACTTCCTCCACTCTCCATTTCCTCTGTGGAGACATTTTCTGTGTCACCATGATGAGGCACCTTGTCCTCGTTAATTTCCTTCCCTGACCTTAATTCTCCGTCCATGTTAGACACCGCCTGATGCCTTTACATGAGAAGAGGAAATTGGACTCTTTTTCCAGCAATCAATTAAGTTATGATCCTGTTCCTGTAAAGTAACATTTAAGATGGGCAATCCTCATATAATCCTCATATAATTGACTCATATAATTGACTGTGAACAAAATAATAATCACATAACAATACTGTTTCATATAGCAAAAATGTGTTTCAAATTGTATAGATGGAGTAGGCTACTCAGAGATCATTCTGCATGTACAAAATGAAGTAGGCCAAATGTAGCTATTGGTCGCCATCTAGTGCTTTTAGAACGAAGCTGTTCAATGATAAGGTGGTTGATGTTGGATATTTGCATGTGATCAAATAACTAAATCTAGATAAAAAGAAGCTAAACCCCAGGGAAAGACAGTGAGTGGTCAGTAGCATAGATTGAAGTAGGTTACAATTAATTAGGCCTAGATTCGATTTACCTCTCCCTTTTAAATATGTTTAACTTCAAAATATTTTACAATAGACTTTGTACAGTTGATGGTTGTCACAGACGAGTCTCCTAAAAATATTTCACTCTCCCTTCTAGTGACCTATCTACTTGTTATGGGATTTTTATGAATAATGACTAAATTATGTATACATTTAACTTAGAACCATAACTAAACATAATACTACTATGTTACTGTATGAATGTATGAATCTTATTATAATCATAATACTGAATATAATGTGTGTAGTTTTAGTCCAGAATTAGAACAAGGACTTTCTGTTCCTTGTTAGAAACTAATGGAGCTATCGTCAGACCGTCTGGAATACTGTGTTCCTTACAGGACATTCTGTCCCTACCCAGGGAGGGGAGAGTCCTTGGGCTTGTAGTAGATTGTTTAACAGGTGGCAGGCAATCTGAGAAAGCTTGTGAACTACAGTGCCTTGCGAAAGTATTCAGCCCCCTTGAACTTTGAGACCTTTTGCCACATTTCAGGCTTCAAACATAAAGATATAAAACTGTATTTTTTTGTGAAGAATCAACAACAAGTGGGACACAATCATGTGTTCCTTGTTCTTCATGATGCTCTCTGCACTTTTAACGGACCTCTGAGACTATAACAGTGCAGGTGCATTTATACGGAGACTTGATTACACACAGGTGGATTGTATTTATCATCATTAGTCATTTAGGTCAACATTGGATCATTCAGAGATCCTCACTGAACTTCTGGAGAAAGTTTGCTGCACTGAAAGTAAAGGGGCTGAATAATTTTGCACGCCCAATTTTTCAGTTTTTGATTTGTTAAAAAAGTTTGAAATATCCAATAAATGTCGTTCCACTTCATGATTGTGTCCCACTTGTTGTTGATTCTTCACAAAAAAATAAAGTTTTATATCTTTATGTTTGAAGCCTGAAATGTGGCAAAAGGTCGCAAAGTTCAAGGGGGCCGAATACTTTCGCAAGGCACTGTATATTGCCATGGTATCTGAGAGGAGGGACATTTATGACAAAATGTGAGGTATATAAACCAATGTACATGGTATTATGACCAGAGCTCTCGAGAATAAACGCTATTGGCTAATTTTGGTGGCTGGTCTCTGTCCATCTTATGTAAATAAGAACCTTACAAATTCTTAGAAACGGACAGAGTGTTTTAATTGAATTGGTTAATGAACACATAAGAACTAAATTCATCCAACAACACTGCAGTCTACATTTAGGCACCATCTCTCTGGATGTGGTGCCAATCACTTGTGAGAATTTTGATCAAAACCTCATTGCTATGCAATATCTTTTTCAACCTGATGCCAAAAATATAATTCCCAATTACATGGGACTTCGCCCCACCTTGACATTACATTAACTCATTTTTGTTCCCCATCAAATTTTATGACTACTCTCCTCAAACTTTTAGATACTACGTCAAATGAATTATAAGCGTGGTCAAGTTTGGTTTAAAAGTAGGCAATGATTTATACAAAAAAAATCTAAATTAACTAAACCTGACCTGAACCTCTTCCCACCTGTTCCAGTAGCCAGTCTAGCCACCCTCTCACATGCCTTGCCAGGACACGTCGTCAAAGTATTGATTTATCTCAAGATAAATCCACTGGGCGCCCACTGGGCGCCAGACCTAGTCACAGGTGAAGAAACCTGATGTGGAGTACCTGGGCTGGCGTGGTTACACATGGTCTGCGGTTGAGGTCGGTTGGACATACTACCAAATTCTCTAAAACTATGTTGGAGGTAGCTTATGGTAGAGAAATTAACATGTAATTATTTGGCAAAAGCTCTGGTGGATATTCCTGAAGTCAGCATGCCAATTGCACTCCCTCAAAACTGGAGACATCTGTGGCATTGTGTTGTGACAAAACTGCTCAATTTAGAGTGGCCGGTTATTGTCCCCAGCACAAGGTGCACCTATGTAATGATCATGCTGTTTAATCAGCTTGTGATATGCCACTCTTGTCAGATGGATGGATTATCTTGACTAAGGATAAAATGCTCACGAACAGGGACGTAAACATATTTGTCCACAAAATTTGAGAGAAATAAGCTTTTTGTGCATATGGAACATTTCTGGGATCTTTTTTCAGCTCATGAAACATGGGACCAGGCATTAACATTGTGTTTATATTTTTGTTCCGTGTAATTTAAAGATTTGAAGTCAGGTGGTTACTGGAGTGAGAAAATACCGTAAACACCGTACTAAAGTAGAATCATTAAGGGCATGTTTAATCAGTCAGGGAGTACAATTATATGACGAGCTGTGTTTATCACTTGACAGCCAACCAGGTACATTTCACATATTACTACACGAATTCAAACTTTATTTTCCTGCTGAAGACTCGTTTTTTCAGTCCCTTTCTCCAGGCTACCCTGGACAGCGGAATGTTACGCAGAGCTAGGCTCTTGCAACTGGGAGTCCAGCTTTCCTACCTAGTAGCTCCTTAGCTAACTAGCTTAGCATTAGCCAGTTACAGCCACGCGGGTCTAACTAAGTAGCTATCATGGTTGGTCCGGTGGTTATGCATGTACGAGATAGTTAATGTCGACGGTATGCATATAAATTGGCAACAAAATGACTTCACGTCACCTAATTTGACGACACTGCTGGTCGGCTATCACACTGGCTAGTTGCTACCAAAAGTAGCTCAAGTAACCTTAGGTGCGGCAAAACTTCTCAATTTATGGGTCATCCTTCCAAACGTATTTAAAATAATTTGAGAACAAGGGTATCAAGTAATAATCGACTTTGGGGAAATTAGCGTCAAACTCGGTTCGGATGTAGCGTTTTGATATCGACTGGTTCCTATGTGTCAACCATCAATCCGATTCCGATATGTTCAAAATATTCATGAAAATACAGACGAGACAGTAATTTAAGTTACGTGAAGCCAGCCCTATCAAATAACAATATTTTCACTGTCGTCCAATGAGTGCGGCATAGAGGTGGGACTTGTTTGCGCTTTTGCTCTAAAAACGACGGCAGCACAGAGGCCCAAAAAGGAAGCTAATGTTGACCTTTGAAATACAGGTGTTTGTAAGCTAAACAGTTGCTGTATATAAATTGGAAATAACCATAATGCTTCAGGAATTCCATACCCGTATTTAAGTAATCCATATGATGGTAGTTTTAATAGCTTACCTACAATTTCCCCAGTATTCTCAATGTCCGCGCTTTTCTCCCTTGGTCACAAGTGGCGTACCGTAGCACGTACTATACGTCACTCTAGCAAGCTGATGCGGTGTTCCGGACAATTCGGAAAGTTCTGATTTAGATGGATGATGGACACTTCATTTTGGAATTTCATCCGTCATTATATCTTCTCCCGTTTTGGTGGCTTCAATGTTATGTTACTTTGTAACAATAACATTGATAAGATTCCTACAAAATTATAGACAATTCTTAGCGTGGTCGTTAATATATAAAAAAAAAACATTTTTACCCACATAGGTATTTAATTTGGAACCACAATGATATTTTGTATAGAAACCAGTCTTTCTTTTTTAAGAACTGGTTTAATAATCATATCCTGCGTGTGAGTCAACTTTTTAATGCAGAAGGATTGTTACTCAATTATGACTATTTTTATTTATTTATCTCATTACAATATCCCGGCTACACCTACAGAGTTCGCCATAGTATTTGATGCTATTCCATCTGGAACTCTCATGTTATTTAGAGGTATAGCCAGACCTCTTCTTCTTGACCTACCCTCGCTTAATCCAGTTGACTCTTCAGTAGGGAAAATATGTTTCTCTTTGCTCCCTCAGAAGAACAGATCTTTATTTCAAAGGGATATTGTATCCATTCCTTATGTCACAAGTTACTGGAATACATTGGTCGCTAATATATGTTGGGAATCAAGTTGGGTTATTACCACACAAATATTTCCTTGTTAACAAGGTCAGAGGCCTCAGAATGACCCATAAGTATTACCCTGCGAATCATTACCTGAAGAAACTCAAAAAAAGACAATAACATTGATTGTACTTTTTGTGTTGCGCATCCAGAAATAGTTTAGCATTTATTTAGCCATTGTCTACATGTAAAGAAATTATGACAAGATATTCATAGTTTTATAATTGTTAATATTCTTTATTTATAGGAGAATGTGCTGCTCGGTTTCCTTAACTATAATAAGGATAAAGAAATACAATTTTACCTCAATCTAATTGTGCTAATGGAAAAATGTCACATTCATAAATGTAAATTCACGAATAAAAAAAACACTCTTCCTTGTTTTCTATAAGGAATTCAAGCAGTACATTAAGACCATTCTACATTATTCTAATAAGAAAGCTGTTAAAACAATCAATATGTTTGTATATTTTCATCTTTGTGTAATTTGTTGTACCCCATAGCCTAGCATGTGTTATCATTGTCCGTTTGTATTTATCCTGTTTTTTTGCGATTAAAAAAAAAGAAGAATGATTATGGATTGGGGTTTAATGCCGGGTTCATATGCTAGTCTGAACTAGGAAATTCAGAAATGTCTGACTTGCTGAGTCGTTGAACGCAGCACATGTATAACTTCAAATTGTATAACTATTTCAGAGTTTCCTAGTTCCGACTAGTACGTGAACGCGGCATTATGGTGGGGACATCCCAAGGATCACAGATGGCACTGACCAAGATTCAAAACAACTGGGAGCTCGAAAATCTGCCCTCAAAGACATGATAGCCTGGGTGAAATATGGAGGCTGATAACCAGGCTTTCACTTGTAGGCCTATGTTCTTACACATAATTGCAGATGAAAGAAATTAGATGGCAGAAAGGAAACGCCTAGTTTTTAGACAATTGAGATGCTCAACAACAGGTATCAAATTATCTCAAATGTGATCAGGGGCTCAGTTCCAGCAAGGCAAGGAAGGCAGAATCAATCTCATAGTGTCATAGTGAGTAGATTTGGGACGCAATGTGATTTGTAGATCAGTGATTCTGCACGGTCTGACTGCAATGTTGTTGATCTCAAACATGCACTATTTCTCACTGTAATTCACCTTCGACCCTAGACTTCTTTTGCACTGTCCCTGTATTCCACTGCTCTGTTTCATTGGCAATTGTATACAGCCCACAAGTGGGAGCATCACTCCAGACAGACACACAATGTATCAATTAACATTGGTCAGTGATTAATCACGGTAGCCGTGTGACATCCCTGTTCGTTGGGGAAGTTTTGAAAATTGATTAATGCATGTGCCTTAATTGATACGGTAGTCTATCAGGTCAGGAGATGATAAATGATGCCCGTGCATTGAGTACACTGTTTACTTTCCCAGTAATTTTGCTTAATTCATCACAGTCAAAATTATATGACATGGATGGTTAGAAACGCAGCCCCCGTCTCCAATTTTTCATAACGTTCATTAGTCATTTGTATCTAGCGGTCTTTACTAAGAGAGGATGGGTTGGCTATGTTGGACACTGATTGAAACTCTGCCCGTCTTCCTTGCAGGATGCCTCGTCATCAATAAATAGATTTCACGCAACAAACCAGCATTTGCTCTTTGGTCCTTTTGATTAGTTATCTCAAAGAAGCATGACATAATTGCAAGTAGAAATGCAAATGGTTATTGATTTTTAACGACGGCTTGATATACAATTTAATGTAAACCCATTGCAAATAGTTTAAAAATGAAAAACACTGCTTGAAAGGCTGACCATGTTTCTCCTAGAAAAACACTAGAGGGCGCTAAAATGTTCCCAGGGTTAGTAATACATGTAATAACACATAACCCATAATATCTGCTTTTAGGTATTTGCCTGGATTAGATACAGAATGGATGGTGCGCAGTATTGCTACCAGGGTTGTGTCGTCTCGTCATTTCTCATTCCTTTATACTGAAGGGGCTGATTTGCGATCAAATCGCTGATTTGCGATCAAATGTCCAGGTGTTTCAGATCAGTGCAGAAATTGAGATGAGAAGAGGACCCCACTTAGGCTTTTAGGCTGCATCCCAAATTCCCTACCCAGAACCCTGAGCAGTCTTGATGAGATGGTCATATTTGACAGGTTTTGTCCCTCCAACGTAGACTTTGGAACAACGGGTTACTTGCTTATTTGAATCGATGAATCACAACCTTATTTTCCACAAGGAAGCTCTGTGTAAAACGTAACAACATATGTCATGCAATGCTGTGAAAATCAATCTCTTTCTGAGTTCCTTTGTTACTACTGTCTTGCCCTCGACACAACTATTGTAGAATAGCTGTAGGTTATCACAGTTCAGCAACCTGGAGATGACAAAGAGGAAGGCCTCTCCTTGGCCTTGAACTCTGCTTTTATGGCAGTATTTTTGAATTGGAGACAATAAAGTGAGAAATATAGGTGGCTTCTGGGTGCTGACACACCAAGTGACACAATTCCACTTCAGCCTGAAAAGTCTAGATAATGGGGCTGATGAAATGCACAAGGGTCTCTCAACTTTGAATTCAGAACCCTTCAGTAAGAGTTTAGGATACAGGTCAAATTAAAATAGAGTTGGAGAAATAAAATGGTGGCAACGTATACGTCTCCAAAACTACAGCAAACTCTTGAGGAATTGAAACAAATATTTGTATTTCCCATAAAACTGAATTAATAGTGAAAATAAGAAAAAGCACACGAAAAAGACTAGTCATCCAAACAGTGAAGCAATGAAAATCACATCCTTTTGTAAGCGTCATGATATACACATACTAGACGGTGTCAGAGGAAGGCCAAAAACTACCAAAAGACTCCAGTCACCCAAGTCATAGACAGTACTCTCTGCTACCGCACGGCAAGCGGTACCAGAGCGACAAGTCTAGGTCCAATAGGTTCCTTAACAGCTTCTACCCCCCCTCCCCTGTATATATCCTAATTATTGTTATTATTATTATTATTTTGTAAATATTTTATTTAACTCTATTGTCTTAGAACTGTATTGTTGGTAAGGTCTACCTGTTGTATTCAACGCGTGTGACAAATACAGTGTGATTTGATTTGATATTGGCCTCCTGTACACATTTGAGGGAGCTCCACGTCCAGTTGGGAGTTCGACATGCTGTCACGAGGAGGCGACGTCACCGACCGGGTCTGGTGCCCACAAGAACGTTGACTCGTGAACCTTTGTGACATGTATAGTAGATCAAGGCCAATAAGAGTTGTGCCCGTACACACACCGAGTTAGACAGGAAGGTAATTCCCCGCTCTAGAACTCAATGACCGTGGTAGCAGAGAGGAGAGATGCTGCAGTTTACTATCTATTCCTGTGCTTAGTACGTGATGTTGTTCAGGGGAATTGAATATGACAAAGAAATATACCACGATAATTACAGTTGTATAGTATGGCAATAATTAAATTCTTGGTGGAACTGCGCAATAAACTTCCTCACGGGAAAAGTTCCAGTAATGATTGCTATCAAATGTTTCTGTTTTTCCAACACAGTATAAACAGTGTAACAAGCTGAAAGTAGAGGCATTAGACATTGGCTGGGGTGTATTAAAAGCAGTGTGAAAGCAATAAAGCATGTCAACAACTTGTTGCAAGGACGTCACCGCAGGTGACAGCGATGGCCATTGCGTCATACGCCTCAGAGCAAATGTAGCACTTTAGGGGTCTTGTTCTCCAAAGATCGAAGAATGCAGCCCTTACGACATTCTTCCAGAATGAAGGACAGTGTTTGCTTTTTTTTTTTTTTACTATCTCTACGGTGATAAGCGTCTGTCCTCCGTGCCCGTCTCAGACTGCTCCTCGCCTCAATAAAAAAAACAGCCTTATCAAAGGCATTTACAACTGCCAGCATGCCTCACGATTTACAATACCTGGATACTTGGCCTGGGAAGTGGAGACCTGCATGTCTGACTATATCCCTGTAGAGAATGTATCTGGCAAAATATCCCCATGTTTCCGTTAAACTAGCTAGTTACACCCTTGAGAATACAGATGCATTACAAAAGAGCCCTAGGAGACGACGCAATACCGATCTCACACCTCCCTGTGCAGACCGTAACAGGTTATTGCCAGAGAAATGTTGTCTGTCTTAAATTCAGTTGCCTTTTTAGCCAGTTTGCCTCTTCCTCCTTACTCAATAAGGGATTTATATCTGAAATTATGGATTTCAAGTCAGACGCACACCAATTATGCACACCACTCCACCAATGTATTTCAGCAAACCACATCTTGCATCAACCACATGTTGCGTGAGCGCTGGCCTCCTGTGAGCTACTCAATTTGTTATGGGGGAGAGGTTGAGGTGTTTGGCCTAGTGCGAGTGGCTGAACCAGGCCGGATCCTATTTCCACACCTTCCTCCAAAATCCCCCCAGCCAAGTCCATGGGCCTGTCACACCCTGACCATAGTTTGCTTTGTATGTTTCTATGTTTTGTTTGGTCAGGGTGTGATCTGAGTGGGCATGCTATGTTATATGTCTAGTTTGTCTAGTTCTATGTTTGGCCTGATATGGTTCTCAATCAGAGGCAGGTGTTAGTCATTGTCTCTGATTGGGAACCATGTTTAGGTAGCCTGGTTTGTGTTGGGTTTTGTGAGTGGTTGTCTCCTGTGTCAGTGTTTGTACCACATGGGACTGTTTCAGGTTTTCACGTTTCTTGTTTTTGTAGTTTATTCATGTATGGTTTCATTATTAAAGAACCATGAATTATAACCACGCTGCATTTTGGTCTGCCTCTCCTTCACCGGAAGAAAACCGTTACGGGGCCAAATCCCCTCCCCTTCTGAAATTCAGGTCGAGGTGTACCCCAACAAAATCGGGATTCATCCAAATAATGATGCAAACAGTGATGAAAAAAAAACAGCACACCAGTAGAATAGTTCTTCATAACCCTCATATCCCACAGATGTAGCATGTTGATGTTTTTCCATCTGTTAGGAGAAACTACTCAAAATACACCAATGGGCACCGTCTCATGTCAGAATTGTGTGACTAAAAGTGGAAGTCATGCAAGCATTCAGGGGACTGGTGATGCCATCGGCGACCTGCACCTGCAATATCTGTATTGCAGTAGTTCAGCTTATGACCTTGACCGTGACAACTTTTAGCAGGAAATCTCTGATTTAGACATTTTGATAGCTATGAAACTGTATTTGACAGCTGAAAAAGTGTATCAAAGACTCTAGCTTGATAAAATATTCTAAAAAGCATAAAAGATATTGAAGCAATAGTGTTGTGGTAACCAGGGTCCCCCTTACTACGCCTCCTTACCCAAACACATGCAGTGCATTTGGAAAGTACTCAGACCCCTTGAATTTTTCAAAAAAAAGTTTACATTACAGCCTTATTCTAAACTGGATTACATATTTTTACCTACACACAATACCCCATAATGACAAAGCAAAAAAAGTTTATTAGAAATGGATGCTTATTTATTAAAAAAACAGAAATACCTTATTTACATAAGTGTTCAGACCCTTTGCTATGAGACTCAAAATTTGAGCTCAAGTGCATCCTGTTTTCGTTTATCATACCTGAGATGTTTCTACAACTTGACTGGAGTCTACCTGTGGTAAATTCAATTGATTGGACGTGATTTGATATATAAGGTCCCACAGTTGACAGTGCGTGTCTGAGCAAAAACCAAGCCACGAGGTCGAAGGAATTTTCCGTAGAGCTCCGAGACAGGATTGTGAGGCCCAGATCTGGGGAAGGGTACCAAAAAAATGTCTGCAGCATTGAAGGTCCTCAAGAACACAGTGTCCTCCATCACTCTTAAATGGAAGAAGTTTGGAATTTAAGCACTGCATCACGTATGGAGGAAATCTGGCACCATCCCTACGGTGAATCACGGCGGTGGCAGCATCATGCTGTGGGGATGTTTTTCAGCTGCAGGGACTGGGAGTCTAGTCAGGATCGAGGGAAAGATGAACAGAGCAATGTACAGAGAGATCCTTTATGAAAGCTGCTCCAGAGCTCTCAAAACCTGAGACTGGGGCGACGGCTCACCTTCCAACAGGACAACAACCCTAAGCACACAGCCAAGACAATGCAGAAGTGGCTTCGGGACAAGTATCTGAATGTCCTTGAGTGGTCAGCCAGAGCCCGGACTTCAACCCGATCGAACATCTCTGGAGAGACCTGAAAATAGATGTGCAGCGACGCTCCCCATCCAACCTGACAGAGCTTGAGAGGATCTGTAGAGAAGAATGGGAGAAACTCCCCAAATACACGTGTGCCAAGCTTGTAGCGTCATACCCAATAGAACTTGTGGCTGTAATCGCTACCAAAGATTCTTCAACAAAGTACTGAGTAAAGGGTTTTGAATTTTTTTATGCATATGCAAACATTTCTAAAAATCTGTTTTTGCTTTGTCTTTATGGGGTATTGTGTGTAGATTGACGAGGAAGAAACAAATGAATCCATTTTAGAACAAGGGTGTAACGTAACAAAATGAGGAACAATTCAAGGGGTGTGAATGTATGACACATGCTCACATCCTGTCAATTTATCAGACTAATAAAGTAATCCGCTTATCTGGTTCAAACCTCTGTACTAGGCACTGCAAAGATAACAAACCATATCCACCAATTTTTCACATTTGTGTTTTTTCACAAATTAAATCATGGCATGGAGTTGTTCAATGACAGACGTATAAAATCGATCACTTGATTGTTTAAGTCCAGAGAGGCAAATTTCCCGCTAATCCTGTTTTTTTTTTGCAAAGCTCTTTAAATATATTTACATACTTTAAATGGTTGGGTTAGTTGGAACCAGAGACGGGATCTTGTTGTCTTGGTCTTGAGATCACATGACGCCACGTATGGTAAATGTGTGAATGGTCTTTTCACTGGGTCTGGATCCCAGCATCAATGTTCAGGTCTAGGTTGGGACCTCAGTTCATGGTCCCAGACCATAGTTTGTCTCTCGACTCATGTGGTCAAGATATCTCCTGTCAAAGTTACAGTATGTGACTAAAAGTAGTGACACAACACAAACGTGTCAGGGCACCTTGCTTTTTGTGGGAGCTGGGTCTCGTTTTGTGGTCTTGCTCTGGGTCTCGTTCTGGATCTTGTTTTTTTCCCCCCACATTTGAACTGGTCTTGGGCTTGTCAGGCTCTCGATACACTTGGTCTGGGTTTCAGTCTCAAGAGTTTGGTTCTTGGTGTGTGTGTGTGTGTGTGTGTGTGTGTGTGTGTGTGTGTGTGTGTGTGTGTGTGTGTGTGTGTGTGTGTGTGTGTGTGTGTGTGTGTGTGTGTGTGTGTGTGTGTGTGTGTGTGTGTGTGTGTGTGTGTGTCTCAAAAGGTTGTGTATTGGTTTGGTCTGGGTCTGGTATTAATTTGAGTCTGGGTATCGAGAAGTCTGCCGGCCAGATTTGCCCAGAAAATTCACATTGATGAGACAAGCTTCTGAGTCAGTGTGGAATATATGGTGGGGACACATGGGTGGGATCAGAGTTTAGGGCAGAAGGGCTGTAGCTTCCAAATCCTCACTGAATTACAATATGTTTCATTATTATTTTTCTTCACTAATTCCGTCTGTCATTCCTGGCATTGTACAAAACACATTTTTTAAGCTTTTGTTCAATGTAAGACGTAATGTAACATTTTTATCCTAGAAATCCATTCGGTTATGCAGGCCTATTGGTTTAGGAATATTTAGCTCTTGTAAGTTTGAACTAAACTTAGTAAAAAAAATAAAAAGTTCTGGTTGGGTACATCGATCAAGGACTTAACTGACAGGTCAGTGCTCCCTTACCTGTTTACGTTGGCCCATGTTCAACTTAGGTGTGAGCTGGCAATGAACGGAGCTATATACAGAGTGCTTGAGTACTCCCACAGTCCTTGGTAGCTTGGTACAGCCTGGGGTAATGACCGAGTCACACAGATTAGGCTCACCCCGCCCAATATGGATATGCTCTTTCCTTTGGTTTCCATTGAGAAAACCTTATCTGCTCTTTAGGGGACGCCGTCAGTCGAGTTGTCTGCTCTTTAGGGGCACTTTGTTTTTCACCGAGGGAGTATTGACAGGTCAAGGTGCACAAGTTTAGCTCAGTGGGATGTCCTTATAAATAGAAGCATGGTGCAAGGCATCTGCACAACCACACACCACCTCAACAAGAGCCTGTCTTGGTAGGACAAGAACATTTGAATGTATTTCAGGTTTTCATCTTGTTTTTGAGAGTTTGTTCTGTATCTCATCAAAAAATGGATAACGTATGTCAATGTACAGATTACAATGATAGGCAGTCAAATGCTATCCTTTACAACATCCTCAATCGAGAAAATGACAAGTCAAGCCACAACAACCCGAACTACAACTTTATGCCTCGTAGATGCAACTGTGAGATGCGACGGACAGTGTGCTTGAAAAGTCCAGCAGAGATTTGCCAAGAGGCATCGGGAGTGTTGGTGAAAACAATTCACTTTATGAGGAACTTACCTGCTTTCAACCAACTCCCACTGAACGATCAACTGTCGCTCCTCCAAAGTTGCTGGGGGCCACTCTTTATTTTGGGTCTGGCCCAGGAAGGCATGAACTTTGACGTCGTCGACACCCCTGCCGATAGCATGCTGAAAAGAATCCTATTGAATTCTCAAGAGAGCTCAGAGACGGAAAGAGAGCAGCCCACCTTGGCCGGTGTGAACAAACTCAAGGCATGCCTCAAAAAGTTCTGGAGTCTGGATTTAAGTCCAAAGGAGTACGCATACCTCAAGGGCACCATGATATTTAACCCAGGTGAGGTTTGCCTTAAAGCTTCAATATTTCAACCAGTCAATGGAAATGCATGTTCGGTAGGGATTTTACCTCCCCGCAGCTGCATGATAATCCAATAAACCTCCCTACATACAGAATTCAAAACATCAAATAACTCCAGCGAATCCAGCTGATCAGTAGGTTTACAAAAAGTCTATTGCAATGTCATATACAACTGAAAAGTACAACGGTGCATAAAGCGTAGCTTGTCCACTCATGATACATTTCTGTCCTCCTCAACAGATGTGAAAGACCTGACGGCAGCTCTATTCGTGGAGGATTTACAGCAGGAGGCCCAGCACGCTCTGAGGGAGGTGGTCCAACCGCTCCACCCCGCGGACCGAGGCCGCTTCGCTGGCATCCTGCTCGCGGCCTCCATGCTCAAGACCATCACACCCAACCTCATCTCCGAGCTCTTCTTCCGTCCTGTCATCGGCCAAGCAGATCTACTGGACTTCCTGGTCGATATGCTCTTCAGTAGGTAGCTTACTGTAGAGCTGATGTACAGAGACCTGATATAGTTTCCCGCTGTGAGGGATATTGAGCCCCCCAGGACTGAGTTGGAGTGCCTGCTCATGTGGTGAAGAGTTTGACAAATAAGTGCTCGTCGTAAGGGGAAACAAAATACACGTGTATTCTTTATTCACAGTAACACTATCGCTGATAGGTTTTCATGTCTGACCAAATAGGAAAATATTTTTTTTCTCAAAAATGTGACAACAGTTTGCTATTGTTTACATCCAACTAATGAATGAGCAACATTTACTGTATATTAGCAACATTTTTGGTAGAAAATTGAGGTCACAATGTATAACAGACATTTTACTGGTTATATCAGACAGGATACACTCCAGTCTACAATACACATTCCTTAAAACCATGGATATTGTGCAGAATACTGTTTAGATACATTGTTTGTTTTGTGTAATGATTGCATGAGTAATGTAAATCACTTCTGGGACTGCCCCCAGAATATTCTTTCTAAATATATTTTTATACAATTACTGTGTTATGTCTTTACAATTTGGAATATGGTTTGCGAGATAGGAATACGAACAGAATTAGCCAAGCCAAAGGAGCCAGGGGTCCAGGGCAATGAAGCAGGACTGACGAGACGAGGGACTGGGGACAGGGACCAGAGTCAGAGCGGACAGAACTGTAGCAGAGAGAAAAGCAGAGTCCAGCTAGGGAGAGACAGGCACAACAGGATAACAAGCTCTACGCAGGAACAAACACAGACTGACTGAACAGAGCCTACAAACTGGCAGCGTGGAAGTGGCAAGGTGGAGTATTTGTAGAGTCCTTGATTATGGAACTGTTTGCAGCTTGTGGGGAGCTGCTCTGCCTCCAGCACACCTTTCTCCACTCACACAATCGCATACACACAGACAGAGAGAGAGAGAGAGAGAGAGGGAGAGAGCACTGGGGGAGTGGCGGCAGGTCAGGGAGACAGGACGAGAAGTAGAGGGCGTGGCAGGAGCAGATGTAACACTTGGCTGGTGGGCAGTGACATATTTCAAACCTTACTTATTTAAGTCAGATGTTCATGCCATCCATTGTGTGGATCCTGCTTGAATGCGTTTGGAGGCCACATTTCCAAATGAATGGGAAAGATTGGCACCATCACTCATTCGTTTTGGATTTAGGCCTGCAGATTTCTCCTGATGCAATAGAGGGATCTATTAAACAAATAGTATGCGCTCAAGGTAACTTTTGACTATTCAAATCTGAGCAATATTGAGGTTATGAGGTACTACAAGGTTTTCCACAATATAAACTGAACAAAAATATACATGCAACAATTTCAAAGATTTGAGTCACAGTTCATATAAGGAAATCAGTCAATTGAAATAAATTAATTAGGCCCTAAGCTATGGATTCCACATGACTGGGAATATAGATATACATCTGTTGGTCACAGATACCTTAAAAAAAAGGTAGGGGTGTTGATTTGAAAACCAGTCCGTATCTGGTGTGACCGGATGCCTCATGCAGCGCGACATCTCCTTCATGTGGAGTTGATCGGTCTGTTGATTGTGTCCTGTGGAATGTTGTCCCTCTCCTCTTCAATGGCTGTGCGAGGTTGCTTAATATCGTATGCTGAAACATGAGGTGATGGTGGCAGATGAATGGCACAACAATGGGCCTCAGGATCTCGTCACGGTATCTCTGTACATTCAAATTGCCATCGATAAAATGCAATTGTGTTCGATGTCCGTAGCTTATGCCTGCCCGTACCATAACCCCACCACCACCATAGTGCACTCTGTTCACAACGTTGACATCAGCAAACTGCTCGCCCACACAATGCCATACACACTGTCTGCCATGTGCCCGGTAAAGTTCAAACCGGGATTAATCCGTGAAGAGCACATTTCTCTAGTGTGCCAGCTGCCATCAAAGGTGAGCATTTGCCCACTGAAGTCGGTTACGACGCCAAACTGCAGTCATGTCAAGACCCTGGTGAGGACGATGAGCATGCAGATGAGCTTCTCTGAGACGGTTTCTGAGTGTTTGTGCAGAAATTCTTCAGTTGTCCAAACCCACAGTTGTATCAGGTGTCCGGGTGGCTGGTCTCAGATCATCCCACAAGTGAAGAAGCGGGATGTGGAGGTCCTGGGCTGGCATGGTTACATGTGGTCTGCGGTTGTGAATCCAGCTGGACTTACTGCTAAATTCTATAAAATGGTAGATAAAATAGCATTTGTTTCTGTGGCAACAGCTCTGGTGGACATTCCTGCAGTCAGCATGCCAATTGCACACTCCCTCAAAACTTGAGACATCTGTGACATCGTGTTGTCTGACAAAACGGCACATTTTTTATTATCCCCAGCACAAGGTTCACCTGTGTAATGCTGTTTAATCAGCTTCTTGACATGCCACACCTGTCAGGTGGATGGATTATCTCGGGAAAGGACAAATGCTCCCTAACAGGGATGTAACCACATTTCTGCACAAATTTTGAGATAAATAAGCTTTTTGTCAGTATGGAACATATGAGATAATCTATTTCAGCTCATGAAACATGGGACCAACACTTTACATGTTGCCTTTTTATTTTTGTTCAGTGTACTTTTACACACTGAGGCCCAAATCCTATGAGACAAAAACAACTCTTTCATTGACATCAATGTATGATTTTTTTATACAAAGTTAAGTTAGTGGTCCTTCTGTAGCTCAGTTGGTAGAGCATGGCGCTTGTAACGCCAGGGTAGTGGGTTCGATTCCCGGGACCACCCATACGTAGAATGTTTGCACACATGACTGTAAGTCGCTTTGGATAAAAGCGTCTGCTAAATGGCATATATTATTATTATTATATTAAGTTCATGTAGCTTCCTGAGCCCCAGGCATAAAACCACCTTAGACTGGGTCAGTGGTATTTCCATGCAATCCCACTTGTGGAGCTCAAGTTCAGATATCACCCTGAAAAACAGAGAGCTTGAAATAGCCCATTCCCCCATACAGAATCTTTCCAGATCCTTGATATCCTCGCCCGCGCTTATGGACTGCCCTCTTCAATTCTAAACACAGGTTTTCAATGGGGTTCAAGTCCGGACACTGAGATGGCCATTGCCAAATGTTGATTTTGTGGTCAATTAACCATTTCTTTGTGGATTTTGATGTGTGCTTGGGGTTATTGTCTTGCTTGAAGATCCACTTGCTGCCAAGTTCCAGCCTCCTGGCAGAGGCAACCAGCTTGGTTGAAGCAGAAAGTTCCTGGTACTAAGTCAAGTTTGTGATGCCGTTGGCCTTAAAAAAAGAGACCCAGGACCAGTGGAAGCAAAATAGCCCCAAAAAAACAGTGAAGATCCACCACCATATTTTACAGTAGATATGGGGTTATCTTCTGCATATGCATCTTTCTTTCAATGCCAAATCCACCACTGGTGTGCGTGGCTACGGAGCTCTTATTGTCATGTAATCTGAGCATAGCACAGGTTCCAATTGTCGTTTAGCAAACTCCAGGCATTACCGTTTGTTGTTTTACCTGAAAGTAGAGCTCGTTGGCCACGCACACCAGTGGTGGGTTTAGCGTCAAAAGAAAGGACGTCACGCTTCCTGCTTAGCGAGTACCACTTCCTCCTGATTGGGCTCAAACCGAAGCGCGAACCCAGGACCTCTGATAAAGACTTCACCTCTTTATAAACAATGTTTTTATAGATTAGATGTGTTTATTAGTCACATGCACAGGGTGGCAGATGTAATTGCAACTACGCAGGTCAAAAAGAGAAGTGAACGAAACAATACAAATAATAAATCATATATACACTGAGTATACAGTACCAAACATTAGGAACACCTTGATATTGCTTTGCACTGTGTTGACAAGATATGACCTAAGTGTAATTTTGTATTTATATTTATTATGGATGCCAAAGCAGCAGCTACACTTTCTGGGGTCCCGTCAAAATGAAGGCAGTTATATACAATTCAAAACATTACATTTCACAACGCATTGGTAATAGAAGTGACTGTGTGTGTATGTGTTCACAGAAACATGTATGGAGCCAGCACATGGAGAAACTTCCAAGAGGATTTGACTGACATGCATTGTACGGGCAAGACCTGGCATAAACATTTTACTAGACACAACTTTGAATTGTATTGTCTTTTTTTTAAAATATTATGGAATGTAATGGTATCAGTCAATATGGGGAGGGAGAAACCCTGTGTGTTCTGCACCAGGATCAGGTAACTCCTGTTGTATATACGGAATACCACACAGGAAGGCATGACCACTCCGACAGGCTTGCCAAGGTAGCCCCATTACCACCTGACAAAATTGTCGATAGGCACAGTACCTGTATTGGCTGGGAATGACAACAAAAGATGCACACTTATATTACATTTACATTTAAGTCATTTAGCAGACGCTCTTATCCAGAGCGACTTACAAATTGGTGCATTCACCTTATGACATCCAGTGGAACAGCCACTTTACAATAGTGCATCTAAATCTTTTAAGGGGGGTGAGAAGGATTACTTTATCCTATCATAGGTATTCCTTAAAGAGGTGGGGTTTCAGGTGTCTCCGGAAGGTGGTGATTGACTCCGCTGTCCTGGCGTCGTGAGGGAGTTTGTTCCACCATTGGGGGGCCAGAGCAGCGAACAGTTTTGACTGGGCTGAGCGGGAACTGTACTTCCTCAGTGGTAGGGAGGCGAGCAGGCCAGAGGTGGATGAACGCAGTACCCTTGTTTGGGTGTATATTAGCAGAACACTGCTTCTACGGTATTAGGTAAAGCGTTGTTATTCTACATGGGCCTCTTTTAATACAGTTGAAAGTTATCAAAACACTTAGTTTAGAACATCCACCTAAATTCAGCAATTGCATTCTTCTCATATTACCCTGTAAGCTACTGACCTATCCAAAGCTTCCTCCGGCACCTCACCATACATATGACTGTATTTATTAAAGTCAACCTGCAGGAGGTTTGTTTGCGATTGCGTGGTGAGAAACGGCTACGGTCAAGGTTCTGACAGGTAGGTGTGTCTCGGTGTAGCAAGGACAGACCCGAGAAACACCCGTACCAACTCGCGTTTGGCTTGAGTCATGGCCCGCCACCACCTCTTCAGGAGCAAAGCCAAAAACAAGGCCAGATCAGCAGGTGCATTTCCTCTTTCAGCCTGGAGCAGGGCAACCATTTTCAGTTATTTGTGGTACGCTGCTCCCTCCTGTGGTGGCCATTTAAACTGACACCAGGGCAAGAAGGGTTCGGCTGTCACCTGCATTAGGTTCATGTTTTGAAACACCATACAATTCTTCCAAACAATCATGCGCACATGAATCGAGATAAAACTCCATGACACATCAAATCTGTTATCCACCGCAAACATGGGCTCTGTGTACACTTAGTGAAACACGTTACCACATAAGTCTATTGAAATATGTCAACATCCAAGAGATATTCTCTGTGCCACTCGGTTTAGAGAAGGTACATAATAATGTCATGTGACCGGGGTGTGAGGTGTTAATTGTGAAACCATTATTTCACGATGCCTCACACAGGTAGAACTGGAATGCAGAGGGGGGGGGGCAGAGAGCCAGGGAAAACAGAAATGAATCTCAGAGCCTTCGGGACACAGAGAAATTCTCAAAAGCAGGTTTTCGTAGTGCTCCCCTCTGCAATGAACTACTCAGGACAGACAGCAGGATTTGATATCCTTTCTTTTGTCAAGACCAGTCAAACGAGTTCCTCCTTTTTTTTCCGCTGAGGGCGGAAATAGACTGACGACACACTGACCCGGGGTGGGGGCTGACAACAGTAATGAGAGAGACGGGGAGAAAGAGATAGAGAGGTGCTGGATAAAGTAGCCCAACAACATTGCACAAACATGTTGCTGTGACAGGGAGAGCAGGCAAAACTAGAGTTTAGGAGTAGTTGGTGTTGAAGGAATAAACAGCGATGCCTGTTACCACATTACATGGGAAGATTGAAAGCTTGACAATAAATGACCAGCACAGGCTTTTTAAAAATGTAGTAGACTTACATTAGATCTTTTTAACCTTCTTGCTGCATAGCTGTCCATTAACATATGATCAAATGACAAATTAGAGACGAACCCAACAAACGCACCATCCCTAGTGTTCCTCAATAACACACATCTGTGTAAACATAAGCAGCACAAAGTAATGGAAGACCCAACGGACTGAATCCATCCTTGAGATCTGTGTTTCACTCAAGCGTTGGTGTCAATGGAGATTGTATGCACAGATCAAGTTAGACGCAATTCAATGTGCATACCGAATCCCATACTCTATTAGATTTAACTATATTATCATATATTTTAGATTAACAGAGTTCAATTAAAATAGTAGCAAGTTGGCATAAAAAGGCAAGGGTATTCATTGCTTTTTTTATTTTTATAAAAATGTACCTATACATTGACCAAAAAAATAAAAGTAAAAAAATGCCCCTATTCCAATTTCGAAAGAGATGTTTAGACAAACCAAAAACACAACGTTCACATGGAAAAAAGTTTTGTACAAAGTTGACACTGAAAGTAAAGTATGAAGCTAAACTTGCTACTGGGTCCAAATGGTAGGGTGCCCTAACACACTGTCACACACACACACACACACACACACACACACACACACACACACACAAAAACAGGGACGGTTATGAGTTAGGGTTCAGTCACTTGACTGAGAACGGAGTTAAAAATGCATGGAGTGATTTGTGTCTGCTAGGAGTGGCAAGGCAACAACATAACTGGTATAAAAACGTACAATATAGCATGCAAATACACAAAAGTGTCCATAGTTTCTTTCCCGTAAAAACAAAAAAAATCCCCTTGTTTTTTTTCCAATGTTCAGATATGTGCCAATTGGGCACCTGTAGACTGGTGCCACCATCTCACCCTTCCAAGCAGGCCTCCCTCACAGACGGTTCCATGGTTTGGAAGGACATGCTGATTCCACACCAGAGAAGAGATGACTTCAATAGTCCCACACTTAAGAGCCTCTCTGTCATTATAGGATGTCCTATTAGTTCCAGGGAGGCAAAATGACGGCGTTGGAGGAGCAACATGTCCCACTGTCACACAACAGTCGGCCCCAGTTCGATTGAGGCCCTTGAGAACGTCGTGCCCTGGACGTTGGCGTTGACCTTGTCATGACGTTCAGAGGACGTGCAGCAGTGGGACTCCTGACGAGTCCGCCTCTGTGTCATGCTGGTAGGGAGAGTAGGCTGTAGCTGAGCTGGAGTCAGCTAGGAGGGACAGAAGAGAGAGAGAGAGAGACATTCACCAGTCAGTATTTGAAAATGGACAGAGACTATTAAAAAAAAAAAGGTATAGAAATATTTGAAGTTACCACTTTAAAATGGTTACCGGACCACACAATACCTTATGGACCAGGTTTCCTGAACACTGGTTAAGCTTCATCCTGGATGTAAAAGCTACAGATTCTCCATTGAGTATTTTTATTTACAGGACTAGGTTTAAATGTGTCCGGTAAACTGTCCCTTCATCAAATAAAAGACAGAAATGACATTTTGATAGCTGATATCCTGGCACACTCCCACAGATGCATATGGTGTGAAAACACCGCAATGTTCCTCCATTCAAACGGCACTGTAACAAGACTCCCCCCATCGTACAACAACAAAAAGCTGTAATCAGAGTTACTCCCCAAATTCCATAAAATTTACAGTCACCTGATACGCTGCCCGAGGGGGGCGATATGCACCGCCACTACCACCTACCCAGAGCATATAGGGAAACTGAGGTGGGATGCAAGGGGTGTATAGGGTGGCAGAGGTGGTATAATAGCCAGGGGAAAACAGCACACGGAAAAAGGAGGAATGCGAAAGGCTTTCCTTCTCCAGGAGTCACGTCAAAGCAGTGTGCCACTGGTGATCAGAGAGAAGGTTAGAAAATTCCTGCAGCTGCACTGGGCACTAGAGCTGCGTTGAACAGAGCCCCTCAGCTACCATGACTTAGCGGAACAGTCAGTTAGGCCAGAGGTTAGGCCTACTACCTCTGTTGCCGCATGGAAACCAGGATTGTGTTCATTAGGCCACGCAGACAGAAGCGTTTTGCGACGGAAAATGAGCGTTTCTAATTGGAACAAGTCTAGCTAGTTCTTCCCTGTTCCAGTCACTTTTCTGCTGTTTGGTGCCTAAATGAAGACTGCCCAGGACATGTAAAGAACCATTCCATGAGCCGCAAAAAGGAAAGAATGTGTTATTGTTCTAAAAACATGTATTGGATCAGGTATCAGGTATTTCCAGTGTAGAAAAATTACACAGATGCTACAGAACCCACCGAACTGTAAATAGATGCTGGCTCAGATTCAAGATATACAGTGCATTCAGAAAATATTCAGACCCGTTAAACTTTCCACATTTGTTACGTTGCAGCCTTATTCTAAAATCAATCCGACCTCCCCCCTCAATCTACACACACACACACAAAGTCCAAAATGACAACTGTTTTTTCAGAAATGTTTGCTCATTTATTTAAAAAAATTAAAAAATTAAAATCACATAAGTATTCAGACCCTTTACTCAGTACTGTGTTGAAGCACCTTTGGCAGCGATTACAGCCTCGAGTCTTCTAGGGTATGACGCTGAAAGATTGGCACACCTGTATTTGGAGAATAAATCCCATTCTTCTCCGCAGATTCTCTCAAGCTTTGTCAGGTTGGACGGGGAGCATCGCTGCACAGCTATTTTCAGGTATCTCCAGAGTTGTTCGATCGGGTTGAAGTCTGGGCTCTGGCTGGGCCTCAAGGACATTGAGACTTGTCCCAAAGCCACTCCTGCGTTGTCTTGACTGTGTGCTTAGGGTTGTTGTCCTGTAGGAAAGGTGAACCGTTGCCTAAGTCTGAGGTCCTAAGCGCTCTGGAGCAGGTTTTCATCAAGGATCTCGCTGAACTTCGCTCCGTTCATATTTCCCTCAAGCCTGAATAGTCTCCCAGTCCCCACAGCTGAAAAACATCCCCACAGCATGATGCTGGGACTACCATGCTTCACCGTAGGGATGGTGCCAGGATTCTTCCAGATGTGACTCTTGGCATTCAGGCCAAAGAGTTCAATCTTGGATTCATCAGACCAGAGAATCTCGTTTCTCATGGTCTGCGAGTCTTCAGATGCCATTTGGCAAACACCAAGCAGGCTGTCATGTGCCTTTTACTGAGGAGTAGCTTCTTTCTGGCCACTCTACCATAAAGGCCTGATAGGTGGAGTGCTGCAGAGATGGTTGTCCTTCTGGAAGGTTCTCCCATCTCCACAGAGGAACTGTGGAGCTCTCTCAGTGACCATCGGGTTCTTGGTCACCTTCCTGAGCAAGGCCCTTCTCCCTTGATTGCTCAGTTTGGCTGAGCGGCAAGATCTAGGAAGAGTCTTTGGTGATTCCAAACTTCTTCCATTTAGGAATGATGGAGGCCACTGTGTTCTTGGGGACCTTCAATGCTGCAGACATTTTTTGGTACCCTTCCCCAGACCTGGGCCTCGACACAATCCTGTCTCAGAGCTCTACGAACAACTCCTTCCACCTCATGGCTTGGTTTTTGCTCTGACATGCACATTTCAACTGTGTGACCTTATATAGAGGTGTGAGCCTTTCAAAATCTTGTCCACAGGTGGACTCCAATCAAGTTGAAGAAACATCTCAAGGATGATCAATGGAGACAGGATGCACCCGAGCTCGATGTGGAGTCAAATGGCAAACGGTCTGAATACTTGCGTAAATAAGGTATCTGTTTTTTTGTTTTAATACATTTGCAAAAATATCTAAAAACGTGTTTTTGCTTCGTCATCATGTCGTATTGTGTGTAGGTTGATGAGGAAAAACATTGTATTTAATCCATTTTAGAATAAGGCTGTAAGGTAACAAAATGTGGAGAAAGGGAAGGGGACTGAATACTTTCTAAATGCACTGCATCTTATACAGTACAACATCTATGGTATGGGGAACTACAGGGTCTTGATACAGTAGTAGTCTAAACACTGTAAAATAAGTGGCAAACAATGTTACTGTAGGGGCAGGTTTGGCCTAGTCTAGGGCACGTTTTCAAAAAGCATCTCAGACGAGTGCTGATCTAGGATCAGGTACGCCATGTCCATATAATCTCATTCAGTATGATATAAAATAAAAAACTGATCTTATATCAGCACTCCTACTGTGAGACAGTGAATTCAAGTCCAGAAGTACTTACTTCTTCCACTGTAGTACCTCATCTTCCTGGCTAGTTCGTCCGACTGTGTCAGCTCTGACACTTTCACCTCAGGCTCCACTGTGGTAAAAACACAACAGAGTTACTCAAACATAGATGTATATGAATGAATGAATAGAAAATGGAGACTCAATGATACCGAAGAGGTGAGACAAACAAACACTAGCGCACCAAAAGCATTTCAGCAGAGTAATCTATGGTTTCGGTATGCAACATAAACATGAAGTAAGAATAGGGGAAAACTGGGAGGTTAAATGGGAAAGTAATGTGGAATAGAAATCATTGTTGGATTTTCTGACTTAAATTGAAAGACAAAACTGTCACCCTTTATTCCCTCAATACCTGAAATGCACTAGTTATTTTGAATGGATACAGAAATGTAGTAACCCTCTCTTACTCTCACTGCTGTTAAAGGTGTACGTCATGGTTTCATTGCCACTGTCAGGAAGGAGGGTCCCTCGGTCGTTCCCCTCGTTTGCTCGCGGCTGCTGGTGCACTGGCTCCTGGGCCTTGGAGTTGGAGTTTTTGTTCCTCTTGCCTTTGCGCGTGCTGATGCGGATGACGCCGTGCACCAGCCTGCACTCTGCCTCCTGCTGCTCCAGGTTGTAGTCCTGAGCAATGCTGCAGATCAGCTCGCTGATCTCATTGGTCTTCCTTGAGAACGACGAGTCAGACGTGCACTTGGCCAGTTGGTCGATCTGGTGCAGCGCGTAGAGCTCTAGAAGTTTCTTAGTGATGAGCGAGTCAATGTCCGTGCCGCTGTCTCTCAGGTCGTCCAGATCCAGGTCCTCCCGGGAGTAGATGGTGCTGGTGTTGCTGACGGGACGCTGGCTGTCGCCCTTGCCGCCTGTACGCGTCCGCTTGGGGCCCGACGATGATGTGGGATAGACCACCGTCTGGCCCCCGATGCGGACGTCCTTGTAGCGGAAGCTGTCACTGGGAGGCAGCTTGGAGGGCTGCTTGGAAGGCTTGATGCTGGACTCCAGAGGGATGCCGCAGGTGGGCTTGGACACGGACATGCCGTTGGGGGGGTGGGGCTGCTCAGGGTCGGCCTTGCTGGGGTGTTCCGTGGAGCTCTCGTTGTTGGCAGGCAGACAGAGATCCCGGCTGCTACAGAAGCCACAGGTGAGGACACAGCAAAGGAGCGCCTTGCAGCCACTCCAGCCCATAGAGGCACACGAGCCACATGCATTTGTGCTCTGGGGGGAGTCTGCTGAACCAGGGATGAAGCCCAGTGTCTCTGACCCCCGCCCGTTGATGTGTCGTGTCGAGGGGGCTCCTCTGCGGCCTTGCTGCCCTTCAGAGTGACGGGTGTGGTCGCCATTGTACTGTTCCCGTGTGTTGTGGTCGGCATGGGCGTCCTTGTAGGACTCTTGGCTGGCGGTGCGGTCTCTAGAGATGGTGTGGCCCTGCTTGTAGCCGTCAGCCCTGGTGCCGTGTCCCCTGTGCTGTTTGTCGTAGCGGGACTTCTGAGGAGCCCCTGTGCTGTGGCCAGGCATGGCTCAAAGCTCCCGGGACCTTTCAATGTGATAGGAACAATGGAATATGGGCACTTTATAATAGTCATATCTAAACACAGTAATTATTATGCTTACTAATCAGCTCTTTGCCAGTCACAGTCACATTAATCATTTCCTGTTGCAACAAGTAGACTATTGACGCCAAACATTGAACTAATACTGCATTTTGAGATAGGCTACTTGTAGGCTACTTTAAAGATACATGTTTTAACCATCATGCAACTGGAGAGAATGCCATAGGAAAAAGTCAAATTCTGATATATTTCAAGTAAATCTAAATCGCTTATCAATTTGGCCTGTGGAACTGTCACAACGACTTTGTTATGGATACATTTTCCGTGCGTGCATTCGGTCTATTTTGATCGGGTAGGCAACCTTTGTAGGGTAAAGAAATTGGGAAGTTTTAAATAATGACTTTTCTAAACACAATTAACATGTCATATCTCAGATCACTCTGTCAGGCTTGAGTTTAGCTTGTTCGAAATTAGGATACGCTTCTTCATATGGTGAACATTTAATTAGTCAACTTACCGCATAAATCGCTTGGGTTACTTTTGTTAGCTCTTGACGCCGATAAAATTACGGAAGTCCGTACGGAAAACGTTCTTTCTTCGGATCGAGTTTGTGTGTATCGGTTTCTCAACTCTCCAACTGTGTTTTCTTCACAGCAAAGTCAACCGATTTCAAGACATATAGCTAGCTACCAACCCTAACCACTGAAGACTAAACTCATTTTGGTAAATTCCACAGTGATCTGCTCCTTCGTCTTCCCGTGTAGGTTATTACCTGCGGCTACAGGTAAATCCAAATTCTACAACACCCACCCACAGGGAAGACGTGACGATCAGAAATGTTCATAATAAAAGTCCCCCACGTAATAGTAGAAAAGTGTCAATAACCTGTATTTCTTCATAATATATGAAAATAATTGTCTAAACATGAACAATATTCATATTGTTTCATATATAAATTACATTTGCAATACGTGTGTTTTACAACATGTTCCAATGTCAAATAAATACCCCCAATGCAGAGCACTGGACATGAAATATTATTGGCGTATAAAACAAACTATTCAATGTGCCAGAGGAAAAAATATTGTAGGGAATACTCTATAGGGTCTGTAGAAGGTAGGCTATATATGGTGTCTTTTCATGGGGCGCTAGATAATATAGAATATTGCTGGTCTTTGCTCCAGCCATTCCATTGTTTTCCATTGGAAAACGATTATTTGTGCCGATGTTTCATTTTTAATTTTTGATTTCAGTAATTGTAGTGACCGGATTTCACCAGAATCCCAAAAGTTATTTATGCGTTGTTCAGATAATATGTTTCTCAACACTGGTGTATCTACCTGAGTGGCCAAACAGCGGAGGTGTGCACCTTAAATGCAGCATTATTATGAAATTACAATGCAAATGTCTCCCTCTATGGAGCTAATATATATTAGATATAGATATATATTTATGTTTATATATATATGTCTGAAAATGTATGATGTCAAAAATGTACTACACAGTAAGGATTCTACTCTTGAATCTTTCCTGCAAATAGGCCTACCCATGAGAACGTTTTGAAATGCCTACCATTTCCCTCCGAATGGACCCTCTCCCATTCATTTATGAGTCAATGTAAACACACCATTATCTGGAGTGGTATGCCTGAACCTGAATCTGACAAAACATTTCAGTGTATCCTCGCTTATTTCGACGTCAACCTCTCCCGTGACATGCTGCTCATCTAATTAAGTTTTGTCATAGAGCTTAATATTTCCTCATCTGATAAACCTCTACCACAACTTTCTGTGTGGGTTGCACCAACATGGATTAACTCTTAAACTGGGTTAAATCAAGGTTTATCTATTCATCTTGTTGCACCAAATGTTAAACCTAGTTTTAAATGAATCCTAGTTAAAGTAAATCCTTCCTCTAATCTAAGTTTAGTTTTCACTTTAAACCTAGATTAATTTTAAGCCTGTTGCTCAATGAATCAAAAAATATATATAAACTTAGATTGGAGATAAATTCTAAACTGCCACTTGAGGTGGTTTAACTGATCAAATGACAGCATATCTACTGTGGAGAGTTCCTATTGAATTGGAGTTCATGATATGTCCAACCTTGGTACGAATTATGATTTTATGCAACATGCTGTAACGGGCCTGATAACGGTAAGATTGTAGTGAAGTAGCATTAATGTTAGTTATAATGTATCATTATACACAGTACATTTGAAAGTGTTAAATCAACATGTTAAGTGTTAAATTTAACACTGTCAGTGAGTACATATGGTCCCAATCTACACAGAGTAAAAAGTACACTGAAAAAAGTGTTACATTTCTAGTGTTCATTCAACAAAAAGTTAACACTGCACTACACTACTACACTACTATTCAGCCCCCTTAGCGTTTTTCCTATTTTGTTGCATTGCAACCTGTAATTTAAATAGATTTGTATTTGGATTTCATGTAATGGGCATACACAAAATTGTCCAAATTGGTCATTTTTTATAACTTATTTCAAAATACAAAATAAAAAAACGGAAAAGCATATGCATATGTATTCATCCCTTTGCTATGAAGCCACTAAATAAAATCTGGTACAACCAATTACCTTAAGAAGTCGCATAATTAGTTAAATAAAGTCCACCTGTGTGCAATCTAAGTGTCACATGATCTGTCACATGATCTCAGTATATATACACCTGTTCTGAAAGGCCCCAGAGTCTGCAACACCACTAAGCAAGGCGTACCACCAAGCAAGCGGCACCATGAAGACCAAGGAGCTCTCCAAACAGGTCAGGGACAAAGTTGTGGAGAAGTACAGATCAGGGTTGGGTTTAAAAAAATATTTAAAAGAGCACCATTAAATCCATTATTTAAAAAATGGAAAGAATATGGCACCACAACAAACCTGCCAAGAGAGCCCCCCACCAGGCAAGGAGTGCATTAATCAGAGAGGCAACAAAGAGACCAAAGATATCCCTGAAGGAGCCGCAAAGCTCCACAGCGGAGATTGGAGTATCTGTCCATAGGACCACTTTAAGCCGTACACTACACGGAGCTGGGTTTACAGAAGAGTGGCCAGAAAAAAAGACATTGCTTCCCAACCCACTGGTGGCACCTTTTTTCTTTCATTTGTATTTTTCCATAAATAGGAAGTGCATCCTGCATGACTTCGCTCACATCGGGACCTCGTTCCCTCTTATGTTTAGTTTCATTGTTCACCGAACTATTCACAATATTTACACGGGCCAACTTTATACACACTCTTCCCTTTATCTACTATCGAGCACCTCAACAGTTGAGGACTGTAGCCTAGTTGAAGGGCTCTTCTAACCCCTACCATGAGATTCACCTGTTAGCAGGTAACCCCAAAGTAAAGGAGACAGAAGGCCAATACGCGGATAAGGTCCAGGTCACAGGGCCTTGCCATCAAGAGATGGTGATTATAGCGGGCAAGAAATCCTGTCAACAAGATTAAGTGGCCAGGGCACCACAGAATAATACAAGTGGTTTACCCAAGGTCAGGAAGGCTGAGCAGTAAGGGAGTTTGGATAAGAGGCGCATGCAAGAGGCCACAATAGTGAAAGGGTTCAGAACACAGGACCCCACCATTTAAGAATGGTGATGAGAATACAAGAAAAGTGTAACGCATTGATTGATAACCAAGGTGCAAACAACACTGAAATGGGCTATGTATACCTGATTAAGGGCATAAAAGATTTAAAAAAAAGATAAAGATCAGGTGGAGGCCATGTAATAATGGAGGGCTGTTAAACTACACAGGTCTAACATGCTGACCAGACTGGACATGTCACGTGCGCGAGTGTCGCAAAATAAATGTAGAAATCCAAGTTATTCAATTATTGCACCCACACTGCTGGGCGCACCAACGAGCGTCTGCGATGCCAAGGGCTAAAATAAAACTCCTTTCTATTTCTGGCGCAGATCGTGCTGCAAATCCTGCCTCTCCCATCTCGTCATTGGTTTATAGAAGCAGATACCCTCATTGGTTATACCCACGTGGGTGATTGAAAGATTAACTGTTTTGCCGGTCGTCGTGGTAATACCATGAAAGTGTGGATGCGATCACCATATAAGTTCAAAGATGAAAAAGCCTGGAAGGAGGAGAGATGACTAGAAACGATTCGGTTGGCATTTATATGTGTGGATTAATTGTCGGAGTAGAGGACCGCGTGAATTTCAGGTAAAATAACAACTCAATGTTTATATCCCAGGACAAATTAGCTAGCAACAGCAAGCTAGCTAAATAGTACAATTTAGCTAGCAAGTGCAAGTTAACTATCTAAATTGCCATACACGTTTAATACATTTCGACCTGTCCCCAAATTAATGTAATTGGATATTTTAACCTGAGTGTCGTGATTGCATTTGGTTTAGGGGGACAAAATAAATTTACGCACTATAGCGCACGATGGCGCACACGCGCAGCCGTTTTGGGTTCCGTGTAAGCTACAGGACCTTACCCTCTAGTGCATTGCAAAGTGAGAGGTTAAAGGAGAGATCAGGATGCACTTCCTGATTATAGAAAAAAATAAGCAAACACGTTTGGTGTTTGCCAAAAGGCATGTGGGAGACTCCCCAAACATATGGAAGAAGGTACTTCTTGGTCAGATGAGACTAAAATTGAGCTTTTGGGGAATCAAGGAAAATACTATGTCTGGCATAAACACAAAACCTATCATCACCCCGAGAACACCATGTTTTTCATCGGCAGGGACTGGGAAACTGGTCAGAATTGAAGGAATGATGGATGGCGCTAAATACAGGGAAAGTCTTGAGGGAAACCTGTTTCAGTCTTCCAGAGATTTGAGACTGGGACGGAGGTTCACCTTCCTGCAGATCAATGACCCTTAGCATAGTTATGCATGCTCAAGTTCAGTTTTTTTGTCTTATTTCTTGTTTGTTTCACAATAAAAAAATATTTTGCATCTTCAAAGTGGTAGGCATGTTGTGTAAATAAAATTATACAAACCCCCCAAATATCTATTTTAATTCCAGGTTGTAAGGCAACAAAGTAGGTAAAATGCCAAGGGGGTGAACACTTTCGCAAGACACTGTAAACCATGTTGGTGCAACCCATCCTCTGTCTCTGAGTGGTACTATTCATTCCCAATATCTTGGGTGTCTGAGATTTGATTGAGCTGCACCACTAACACGTCCTTATATGAACTCTTGGCTCTTGGAGGAAAATCAGAAGCAAGTTCATTACCCTCAAAAGTCTATACACTTTGCATATTTAGTTGGCAGTCTGAGGGTCTTCTCTGAGCAGTTGAAATTCGCCTCATTTAAACTCTCCACAGTCAATAGGTTTTGAACCTGAGCCTCATTTACATTCTCTGTTTGTACTATTTTGTTAAATCTCACCTTGTTGTCACTAGCAATAGAATGTATACATGTGTCACAGTCATACAGATATGACAGCCCGTCATTGTTGAAGTCTTTGAAGCAGTTGGCTTCTTAACAAATCGCCTGCTAATAATCAGTATTTGGCACCACCATTAGCGCAAGGCAAGAGTGCATTAAAGTCGTGTATGGAATGGCGTTTTATTTCACGCTAGGGTAAACAACAAAAAAGTGTTAAGGGTTTTGTTTTTCCAACTGATATTCAACACAAAAAAGTAAATTAATTCATTAATTTAACATGCAGGCATTACAACAATAACCAGCAGGCTGTTCGACACAGCCCCCTGAAAACTGAACATATTTGGTTAGTAGAACCCCAACTGGGTATCGACCACCCAAGTTTATCTGAGACAGGTAATAACATTTTCTCCTTACCAGTGTGTGGTCTAGCAATGACTAAGATATGAAATCACATTAATATGCTTTTGGGCCACATACATGGCTGACAGTGACAACATAACATGCTAAAAAGGTAGCTGTCCATGGTGCTGATATATGTCACACTGTTCAAATGTCAACATAAAGCTTCCTAAAGCTTCCTTTAAGGACTGTAGTGAGTAGACTGGACCCTGGTTTGATCAATCATTGTAGAGTGCTATATTTGTACCGTACAGTGTCCAGGCAAACCACATTAAGCTGTTTGACCACAGTAAAAGTCCAGCAATACTCCGTATTATTCAGAGCCCATGAAATGACACCCTATAGATTCTACTGAGCCTGCTAAGTATTCCCTACAGTACTTTTACTGCAGCACCTAGAAAGGTTTTTGCTCTGTAAAGCCAATATGTACTCCATATACAGTGATTTGCATTGTAGTCAATGCAATGGGTGGAGGAAAAGTCCAGTAATACTCCGTATTATTCAGTGCCCCATGAAATGACTCCATACAGTTGAAGTCAGAAGTTTACATACACTTAGGTTGGAGTCATTAAAACTCGTTTTTCAACCACTCCACAAATATCTTGTTAACAAACTATAGTTTTGGCAAGTCGGTTATGACATCTACTTTGTGCATGACACAAGTCATTTTTCCAACAATTGTTTACAGACATTATTTCACTCATAATTCACTGTATCACAATTCCAGTGGGTCAGAAGTTTACATACACTAAGTTGGCTGTGTCTTTAAACAGCTTGGAAAATTCCAGAAAATTATGTCATGGCTTTAGAAGCTTCTGATAGGCTAATTGACATCATTTGAGTCAATTGGAGGTGTAACTGTGGATGTAGGCCGCTCAGCAAGGAAGAAGCCACTGCTCCAAAACCGCCATAAAAAAGCCAGACTACGGTTTGCAACTGCACATGGGGACAAAGATGGTACTTCTTGGAGAAATGTCCTCTGGTCTGATGAAAAAAAATAGAACTGTTTGGCCATAATGATCATCGTTGTGTTTGGAGGAAAAAGTTGGATGTTTGCAAGTCGAAGAACACCATCCCAACATTGAAGCACGGGAGTGGCAACATTATGTTGTGGGGGTGCTTTGCTGCAGGAGGGACTGGTGCACTTCACAAAATAGATGGCATCATGAGGGAGGAAAATTATGTGGATATATTGAAGCAACATCTCAAGACATCAGTCAGGAAGTTAAAGCTTGGTCGCAAATGGGTCTTCCAAATGGACAAGGACCCCAAATATACTTCCAGATTTGTGGCAAAATGGCTTAAGGAGAACAAAGTCAAGGTATTGGAGTGGCCATCATAAAGTCCTGACCTCAATCCTATAGAACATTTGTGGGCAGAACTGAAAATGTGTGTGCAAGCAAGGAGGCCTACAAACCTGACTCAGTTACACCAGCTCTGTCAGGAGGAATGGGCCAAAATTCCCCCAACTTATTGTGAGAAGCTTGTGGAAGACAACCTGAAACATTTGACCCAAGTTAAACAATTTAAAGGCAATGCTACCAAACACTAATTGAGTGTATGTAAACTTCTGACTCACTGGGTATGTGATGAAAGAAATAAAAGCTGAAATAAATCATTCTCTCTACTATTATTCAGACATTTCACATTATTAAAATAAAGTGGTGATGCTATCTGACCTAATAAAGGGAATGTTTACTTGGATTAAATGTCAGGAATTGTGAAAAACTGAGTTTAAATGTATTTGGCTAAGGTGTATGTAAATTTCCGACTTCAACTGTATATACTTTCAACAGATCCTACTGATGATTTCCTACAGTACCTTTCCTGTGGCACCAAGAATAGTTTTTGCTCTATAGGCCAATATGTATTCCATATACAGTGATTCACATTGTGGCCAATGGAATGGGTGGAGTAAAAGGTCATTAAGGTCACTCCGTATTATTCAGAGGCCCATGAAATAACACCATATATAGATTCTACAGACCCTACCGAGTACTCCCGTCCCCACTTTTACATCGGCACAAATAATCGTTTTTCCTTTACAGTGCTTTATATGTACCATATAGTGTCCAGGCACACCATTTTAAGCTGACCATAGTAAAAGTCCAGCAACACTTACTATAACCTACCTGTTTGTTCAAACTCATCTGATTTGTATTCTAGGGACTTTACTTGGTAAGTAGACTGGACCAATCAATCGTTTGTTCTGTACATTGCAATTTGTTTGTACAATACAAAAGAAATACTGTTACTTTTCTTAAACATCACATTTTAAAATTGCATTCTTCAACAATATTACCAGTAAATAAACTAGAATAATACTATAAAAATAATGGTATTTTTATAATTGTAATTGTAGATTTATTTACTAGTAGGCTATTATTATGTTCTTGATATTAATTTACTTAAGCTCCAACCATTTCTCAATGTGCTCCACCTTATAGTTTTCTTTATCTTATATAAAGTAGTAATTCTCTTTAGTTTATATTTTCCTCCATGTAGTTATAATTTTACATTTTGCACTATGCAAAGCTGCAAAAAAACATGGACTGTTATTTTGAAGGCAAAACCAGAAAACCGGAAGTCTAAATGTGGATCGTCTCGGGCTAGTTTTGTTGCCATGATGTTCATCACGGAGTTTCTAAACCCAGAGGTGCAACATTGTGAAGTCAATGAGAGAAGTGAGACATTCTTCCTTAGTTGATAATTTTATTGAAATCTAATGGCACAAACTAGATTTGAGCCAACGTCTGTAGAAGTTGGGCATGTTATTACTCCAACCTCGTGAAAGTGGAAAACTGACACGTTGCCATTTTTGTCAAAAACGACTTTTTATCGAAGGAGTGTCTTTGATTTTTGACGACCTGCACCTGCGCAGTTCGGTGCCAGACGACAGTATAGACCTGATGATGTGATTCTATGCATGAGTTTAGCTAGCCAACATCGCCTACAAGTGTGATCAGGGATTTCTATTAGAGAAGCAGTTTTAGCCCATCTTCATATTGTAGTCTTTGCGCTAATGAGGTGAAGTCCACAGTATATGTCATGATACCCATAGACCTAGCGGTCAAACAGGGAAATGTTTCAATTGTTTTTCCACAATTCACTTTTCCCATAGGGGATTTTATTAACACTTAAAATAAGGGCTGTGTTTCCTGTAGGTTTACCATGGTGTGAAGTTTTGATAACTGTGTAAATCCCTCTAGGACAAGGTTACTTTGATCAATATATTCACCTGTATTTACCTCCCAAAAATTAAATGCTAATTAGCTTCTCATGTGGCTACCATAAACTACAAATGCCATGATGATCTGGACGAGACTGCCGAATCAAGGCAAAGGTAAGAATCTCTGGATGAACTATCTGTTAGCTAAATGTAGTAAAGAATAAATTGTCAACATTTCTTAAAAAAATGTACAATTCTGTGAATTGTCTTGTGCAACTTATAAATTGACACAATACCTGTTAGCAAAGGTGTCAGTTAGAAATGTGCAGGAGCTTGCAAGGATTTGTAGTTTTGCATGATGTGTACTTCGACGCAAATTAGCATTTGAGTCTGAGAGTACAGAAAGCTGAAAATATTGATAAGTCACCTTGTCCAAGGGAGATTTGTACGGTAATCAAAACGTCACGCCAGGGTAAGCCTTCACGAAACACAGCACTCCTTTTAAGCATTTCTAAAATCCCCTATTAGAAAAAATTAACGTGGAAAAATGATTGGAACCCTTTCCCTGTTTTCTGGCTTTCTTTGGCTCCCCTCATGTAATTCTGAGCAAAATAACATTTCAAAAGGATTTGTAGTTTTGCATGATGTGTACTTCGACGCAAATTAGCATTTGAGTCTGAGAGTACAGAAAGCTGAAAATATTGATAAGTCACCTTGTCCAAGGGAGATTTGTACGGTAATCAAAACGTCACGCCAGGGTAAGCCTTCACGAAACACAGCACTCCTTTTAAGCATTTCTAAAATCCCCTATTAGAAAAAATTAACGTGGAAAAATGATTGGAACCCTTTCCCTGTTTTCTGGCTTTCTTTGGCTCCCCTCATGTAATTCTGAGCAAAATAACATTTCAAAAATGTGTGGGGAATTTTCATTGTTGAACATAACACCCTGTAAAAACACCAGGAAATCAGCTCCAAGTGATTTTAACATTTGAAGACACGGGATTGTCTACAAATGTAAGCTAGGTTTGAAATCATGATGTTCTTGCTGTCAATTTGCAGTCTCAAATCATATCTTATTAGTCACATGTGTCGAATACAACAAGTGTAGACCTTACAGTGAAATGCTTACTTACAAGCCCTTAACCAACAATGCAGTTTTAAGAAAATATAACAAAAGAGCAGCAGTAAAACAACAATAGCGAGGCTATATACAGGGGCTACCGGTACAGAGTCAATGTGCGGGGGGCACCGGTTAGTGGAGGTAATTAAGATCACATTATGTCCACTTTATTTCACTGCCCTCGTATTCAAGCTCCAAGTCCGTTTCCGCCGTGTGTTGGCCACCAGGCGGAAATCTATTCATGACATATTTATCATCCAGTAGTCGGCGCAATTTGCAAAGTATTTGACCAGAGATCTGCTGATATGAGTAGCATCAGAGATATGGAACACCCAGTGTCACTTGAAATAAATACATAGCAGTCGAGACATAATTAAACGTGGAAATGAGATAGATAAATAGAAGATGCAACACAAAAATAAATATCCTAGACTGATCAACTGGAAAAGAAATGTTGAAATAGAAAATAAAATACACAAATACATAAATAGATAGATATAATGAGGATTATACATGGAAATAGACTGTTCAATCATTTTATTCATTTCATTTCCTTTTATATTTTATTATATTGAAGGTTTTCCTTATACTATTCTAATCCTAATGCCTCAAACAGTTTTTTTTAGAAGTAATTTAAAACCTCAAATTTAGCACACAATTTAGTGCAAACAAAAAGTATATTTTATTATCAAAAGTCGTATTAAAAAATGTCAAATCAGAATGAATGATGCCCCATATTGGTAATCTAGATAAAATACTATCTAGTATAAAAGGTCTTGAAATTCTGACCCTCGATATCTAAGGCTTTTCAATCATCAGTAGGTTGGTGAGTGACTCCCCTTATTTGTGGGGCCCCTCTTTATGGAGCAATGGGAGGTTGATGCTGGTTTGACTTCCCACTCAACTCTATTCTGCTTCTCCTGTCCATCAAACTCTGACACGTCCAATATCTGAGGAAGTGAAGAAAAACACATGGCTTAAGTCTTGGTTGGAAACAAAACTATATACAAAGTGCAGTTTTTCATTCATCTTGTTGCCCTTCCACTGGGCTCACATGTCAATTTAATGTTGGTTCAACAGAATTTAATTGAAATGAAGTAGAAACAATGTTGATTCAACCAGTGTGTCTCCAGTGGGTTGCTACCTAAGTATTGTGCTATCTTATAGCCTTTCAAAGACTTACTCATACCCCCAGTGCCCTTCACATCACTGTACCAGTAGAAGCCATCTGAAGCTGGTCAGGCCTATGCCACCCAACACGCAGAAGATCTGTCCAAATGTGTGAGCAGAGAGGCCCAAAATACACATCTTTCAGCCTCCTTCCTTCTTTCAACACTCCCATTGGCCTCTCCAACCTTCTTCCTCCAGACAGCTCTGCTCGATCCTGCACTCTCCCCACTCCCAAGCTCAGTTAGTCGGGTAAGAGGTTCTCCAAACATGGCTCCAAACCTGGGTGTATAAGCATCTTTGATGGTATGGCGAGATCTTTATCCGATGGTGGCCTGTGTCATTGTCCAGTGTTTGTAGATATTTCTCAGAGCTGGCTGTGTGTCTATGTTGATAGGAGGGGTGCTGGCCCATTGCTTCAGGATCAAGGGTGGCACCAGGGTATCACAAACTGCCTAGAAATCTGTAAATAAAAAAACAATACTGACAAACTTCATTTCGGAGGCAAACGTCAAAGTCCCCCCTCAGATGATTTGTGATGTTCCTCTTGTTTGATTGGACTCTTGGAGTTGGGTTGTTGTGGTGCTGCCATTAAGTGGCCTATGGTTTGACAGAAGGCAACATGTCATCCCTTTGTTAGTTATGTCCATAGAATTAGTGATCTAATTATATGGTCATGTCCAACAGAGACACAGTAGACTCATACCAGTAGAGGGCACCCTCATACATTTGACCCAAATTGGTTGGTTTCCTGAAGAGTTAATTTTTCTTTTAAACCCTGGCATAAACCCACTATAGGAGCGAGTCACACAATAATAGCAATGCCTCAGCCTAAAAGTAGCATTAACTTTTGTATACTTTTCACTTTACTGCATTAAATAACTGATGAGAGTGGAGCTTGCTGGTGTCAAACAGCTGCCTGGCAAATGTTGTTGGTGTGGTGAGGCGATCTTATTCCTTGGTAAAATGGTGAAAAGGAACGGTTTCTATCACATTCAGTGTCTGTCATAGATTTCTGTTTTCAATTCAAAAAGCATAGAGCAAAACATGGGCTCATCAGTCACTTAATACCATTGAAATGCTTCCAGGTCACGTTTGTTTCGAGCATACGAACCTTATATCTCCTCTCCTTTGTTTTGTGCTGACTTTCTGTAGGTTATGCCCCTCTCTTCCAACAAATAATGAGTGAGCCGGGAGGAATGCGCTGCCTCTTCTGCTCCATGAGCATGTAATCAGAGGACTGGCTTTGACCTTACTCAGTGCATGGTGAATCCCAGCCCATTTACTGTCTTCAGTAGAGTGCATGTAAGACCATGCTGGGGTTATTAATGATAGCCAGCGTTTCCAGGTGTTTTAGAAATTCTGCATGTGCGCACCACGTCCTCCGTACACCTCCATCATTTTGACAGCGGCTGAGGCCTGTGAGACTAGTGTATCAGTGCAATACGTCACCTGCCTTGGGATGACTGCGCATGTGTAATTTTAGCTGAAGATACCACTTAATAAATGACTAAGATGGACTCAACATCCTTGGGGGAAAAAAAGATCTGTAAAACGATTTGCACTTTACGTTACTACAACAACATATCAGATATCATTCAGTGCTATATCATAAGATCACTCAAATATGCTTACTGAATAGATAAACTCACACAGACCAGAGCCAGTTGCATTGTGGTGGGGATGAATATCTACTGTCAGTGCTGCTTTGATCAATAGCGATCATTAGGTAGAAAGTCCTGCAAATAAAGTCGCACACAGGATAGAGATGCAACACTGCCTGCAGAGCCAGCAGGTGCAACTGTTTAGCATCCATCATCTTGTTCCATTTTCCCCCTACAGACACACTTAATCACCTCCCTTTTCCCCCCCATCTGCGATAAGCAGGAGAATCACACTAGCACTACACTTAGTAACAGAAGGGGGGCAACGGGAGAAGTGTCATTCCCAAGAGTTTCCTGTAGATTTGTAAAGTTAATTTAAGAGTAAATGGAAACTTACTGCAAATGTGATTTGGATAACATTTTGGAAAAAATGGTTTATTGAGCAGCACAAAGGGGTTTTACAATTGTTTCATTTAAATTATCTTACTTAACACGGGTAAATTATGCACATGAGTTTATGCACCACACGAGATCCTGCTTCATCACTTCAATACCATGTCACTTCTGCACTCTGGAAATATGTGCCCTTTCTTTCTTGCCCTGTCACGTCTGGTTACAAAGTCAGTTAAGGACGAAAAGATGACTTCGTGCAGTGTGGAATCATTCAATCTTCCCAAAAGAGTAGACATTCAAGGTTAGTTTTGCAGTCAAGACCCTTCAGATAGGCAATATTGCTTTGGTTCCATCTAGATATGTCAATAAGACCCACAAAGTATACTAAAATAATACATACAACACCAAAGACAGATGGCAACTTGGTTAAATCTATGCAAGTCAGTAAAATTGTGGCCACAGTAAAAGAGGTATCAAGGCTATGCAGGTACAATGAGCCCGGCTGTTCACACTTAAAATAGGCTCTCCATTAAATAGCATAACTGTTCTGCAGTTTTATGCTTACATTCGTGATGTAATTATATTCAACACATTGTACAGAAATGCATGACACAGATAAGTCCCTCACAAATGTGAGCAGGGTTGGGCAGAAACTGATTATATGTCATCTGATTTTTCAAAAATGTACTTGTAATCAGTGTTACCAGCAAACAAATATTGTAATCAGATTACAGAGAACAAAAACTAGATTATTACTTCTTGGATTACTTTCAAATTCAGAAAGGATGTTTTCTGTTTTCTCAATTACATTTAATTCAGCATTGATAAAAGCACAGGTTTAAGTTTGTTCCACCTGAGCGAGTGTCACAGACCACAAGTCAGAGACCACATGTGTGTGTTGATCCTTTTTTGTCTACTTCTAATAAGGGGAAAGTAATCCGATTACATTACTGAGTTTGGGTAATCCAAAAGTTACATGACTGACTTACAATTTTGGACAGGTAACTAAACTGTAACAGATTACCTTTAGAACGTAACCTACCCAACCCTGAATGCAAGTTCACTCCAGTCCAGTTCCATTCCAGGGAATGTGGAATCACATATCCACCGAGATGGAGCCTGGCTTGACCTGTGTGTCTGAGGAGATCTGAACTAAACAGGTGTCAGTGGGTAGCTGTGATAAGCGGTTATCTGAGTGAGCCTGTCCAAAACTACCGTTTGTCGGTGGCTTCTCTTCGACTCTGACGTCTTTTGAGAGGTATTCCCGGCGTGGGTCAGTATCGATCTCATAGCGGTGTTGATACCCCTCCAACACATCATGGCAGGCATCTCGCGTCTCCACCACCCACTTTTTAATACCTTGCCGGTTGAGGTAGAGCACAAAGAGGAAGACCATGCCCACAAAGCCCAGCACCAGACCCAGGAGGACGTAGGAGGTCTGCAGGGAGAGGTCGCCCACCTCGTCTCTGATTCCGACCAGAGGTGGTGAAGTGACATGGCATCCGATAACTTGGACCCCGAGCCCTTGCAGGGGCCTGTCCTGAAACTCCCAGGGTGAGGCGCAGGTCAGGGCTTCTGCATCCCCCACCTGAGCCCGGGAGCTCTTGAGCCACACGGCAAAGTCTTGGATCTCACATGTGCAGACATAGGGGTTGTGGCTCAGCAGGATGCGGGGGGCTTGCACCAGCCTCTCAAGCTCCCCCAGAGCATCGCTTCCGAACACCCTGAAAGAGTTGCTGGTCAGGTCGAGCAGCTCCAGGCGGCGCAGGCCAAAGAAGGTGCCGTTGTAGACTGATGCTAGGGAGTTGTTACCCAGGAGGAGGTGCTGCAGGCCGGGGAGGTGGGAGAACATCCCTGGGGGTAGGAAGACCAGGCAGTTCCCAGAGAGGTCTAGGCTAAGCAGCCCTCCTAGGCCTCCCCAGCGCAGTGCGGTGGTGAGATCAGTCAGTGAGGTGTAGTTATACAGGGAGCGGCTGAGGTTGAGCTCCTTTAGAGGACTCCCTGGGATGTTGAGGGCTTCAGGGTGGATGAGAGCCAGATGGTTGCAGCTCATGTCCAGGTAGCGCAGGTAAGAAAGGGTAGAGAAGCTGTGGGACGCAACCTGTGTGATCCTGGGAAGACAGATGGTCCATGTTTACAGTCCCCAAACCGATTATTGGACTTAGAAGTAATGTTTGCGGAATTGTTGTCATGCTCAAATAGAGGTATCTAAATATTTAATAAATTGGAGTGAAGACATTCAGGAGAACATGGAAAAATAATTTTGTTGTAGTTTAGAATCTTAACTCAAAGCTTCAGAAATGTATAGGCAAGTAAATACAAATGCATATGTCTCAATCGTTGAAAATGTTGAATCTCTGCAACGGCAAGAATACAATACCCTTTATTTTATTTATATATATTTTTTCTACCGCTTTTTCTCCCCAATTTTGTGATATCCAATTGGTAGTTACAGTCTTGTCCCATCGCTGCAACTCCCGTACGGACTCAGGAGAGGCGAAGGTCGAGAGCCATGCGTCCCCCAAAACACGACCCTGCCAAGCCGCACTGCTTCTTGACACACTGCTCGCTTAAGCCGGAAACCAGCCGCACCAATGTGTCGGCGGAAACACTGTACAACTGGCGACCAGAGTCAGCATGCTGACGCCAGACCTGTCACTAGAGCGCGATGGGACAAGGACATCCCAGCCGGGCCAAACCCTCCCCTACCCCGGATGATGCTGGGCCAATTGTGCGCCGCCTCATGGTACTCCCGGTCAAGGCCGGCTGTGACACAGCCCGGGATTGAACCCGGGTCTGTAGTGACGCTTCAGAAAACAATTATCTTTGATGAGAATATTTACTCACCCATTGTTGCTCAAAATGATGGTGGTGACATTTTTCAGTTCTTGAAACGTCTCTGATCCAATTCTGAATATATTATTTCCTGTGATGATCACATTCCTTGTGTATCCTGGAATATCTTGTGGTATGGCTCGAAGGTCCTTGGAGACGCATTTCACTGTGCGCGTGTCAGCAAAGCATCGGCAGCCTGATGGGCATTCCAAGCACTGGTGGAGCGCACAGAGTAGCGCACCAAAAAGTACAATAATCACCAAATTATGCATAACTCAACATAAAAGTTATAAACTGATAAATACCAGAATATGCAGAAGGTGATGATGGTGAGTCATATTACGCCGTATCATGCACATCAAGGCGTAAAAAAACCTCAGATTCCGGTATGAGGTGTTAGCCTTTCTTTAGATGGTGCCGAAAGAAACCCCAATGGTTTGTGTCTGCATTGAGTGAGAAGGATGTTTCATCTGCTGATCAACAGGACCGGCGAATTGTTAGCTTGAGTTTAAATACCGGCGCAGAATCAAGGAGAGGAATAACAGTGAACGTATTTTAAAGGCACAGACGCTAATAATATTATACTACGGTACACAGAAGTCGACCTCTGTGGTGTCTTTTGTGTGATATTTAACAGTTTATAAACAATAAACAAGTAGTCTATGCATATTATGTAGTCTATGCATACATGTATTTATATTTGTTCCAATAAATAACAACACAAAACAGAGGGTAGTGCGCATTGCCCGTTACATATAATAATTTGGGCGGTGCATATATTTGTCCTGCTACACACAAGTGTGTAATATAAATAAATAAATAAAAATGTTAACTCCCCTGAGACACCCGCAGTGAGTGGGGGTCACGGACAGGGTCGCCATTGTCCAGCGCCCCTGGAGCAATTAGGGTTAAGTGACTTGCTCAAAGGCACAGCGACAGATTTGTTTTTCACCTTGTGGATCCGATATTCGAAACCCAACGCTCTAACCTCGAGGCTACGTACCGCCCTCAATAACAGGCAGTTAAAGACTCCAGCCATCCAAGTCATAGACTGTTCTCTCTGCTACCATAAGGCAAGCGGTACCGATGCATCAAGTCTGGAACCAACAGGACCCTGAACAGCTTCTACCCCCAAGCCATAAGACTGTTTAATAGTTTAGCTAAATAGTCTGGGTAGTTATTTGGTTAACCATCTGCATTGACCCTTTTTGCCTCATCACATATGCTGCTACAACTGTTTATTATCTAGCCTGTTGCCTAGTCACTTTATTCCTAGTTATATGTACATATCTACCTCAATTACCTCGTACCCCTGCACATCGACTCTGTACTGCTACCCCATGTATATATAGAAAGGTTAGCGTTACTCTGTGTATTTATTATTACCTTTATTTTATTTCTCTCTGCATTGATGGGAAGCACTTCACTGTTAGTCTACACCTGTTGTTTACAAAGCATGACAACTACAATTTGTTTTTACTTTACTAGCCTGTATGGTATAGCCTATTGCCCATAATTACTGTAATTCTATCAAATGCTTGGTCATGATTATGTACTACTGTACAGTATATTAACATTCCTGAGCATGTTGCTTCAGAAAACTTACAGTATTGCATGAGCAAATACTGTCTGATAAAATGCAGTAAACAATTACAAAGCAAAATGATGTTGAGTTGTTATTATACTGGTTAAATGGGGTTCAGTAAAAGAGACCAGTATGAATTTATGACCATAAACAATATATTTACGTTCAAATTCTTGTCATTTAGCAGACGCTATAACAGTTATTTGTGGTTATGACTATCCCAAGCCAAACATTCATTTATACGACATTCCTTTCTGTTATCGAGTAAAAGGTACTTCAAAACAAGCCAGAACAGCTGGACATAACTGCCCTCATGAGACCCTTTCTGATGGATGTCGGAGAGTGTGGATATTAGTACTGCACAAAGAAGTGTCCCATCGGAACATTCCCCTTCATTCACTTTCATGATTACAACTGAGCAGGAAAAGCCCTTGTATTATCTCTCTGCTCCTCCATCTCCCTCGCGTGGTCAGTGCAGGTTGAGTGTTAGGATGACGGTTACGAGGGCTCCAGTCAGCATGAGGAAGGGCAGCCAGGTCTTGAGGAACGACACACAGCTAGGGAAGGACAGAGAGAGAGAGAAAGCACAGTGAGAGTAGTAATGACAGTCATTAAATCTTCAGCCGTCGGTCAAAAACACATACTCTAAGACATTTAATCTATAATGCCCTACAAAGGCAAAACGCAGGAACTACACTTTGTTTTGGTCAAAATTGAGTTAAGACTGAAATCAGGCTTTGTAGTATCTGTTTTATCTTGTGACAAAGTGACCTGGACCAATTATGTTCTGTTTCATAGAAAGTTTGAGTTAGAAGTTTGCAGTAACTACAAAATCCAAGTAAAATAAGCAGTAACTGAAGTTACTGCACTTGGGCTTTGTTCCACCATGTTGACTGTAGTTACCCACTCTGCCATACAAAGAGCAGAGAAACTGAGAAAAATGTCTTTAAACTTTTATTTGTTGTCCAGACAAATATGTTGTAGGTAGATAAGTGATAATGCACTGATGTAGTATCTTATTCTGACGTAATTTTTTATGCATTCAACCATGACCCCTGATTTGACCTAATATCAAATAAATGACCATTCAAAGTCAAACAGAAAAACAACAAAGAGTGTTGGATAAACACATTTAGATTGTAGAATCTACACAGTCATATTTTTTCATTTAGATAAAAATATTCAATGTGATGAAACAGTCCTTACTTTATGGCGGGAAAAATGCTTGAGGGTCGCCTTTGCCTTTTGTAGGGCAGTATACAGGGACAGGTAAGGATGTGCAGCCAGTTAAATTTCCCCGAAGCCAGGGTAATTTACACAGGGCACTGAGGGCAGACCAACTCTCTTATCTCCCAGAGGTTTACCCCTCACTCCCTCCCTCCCCGTCCTCTACCCTGTCCTCCACCCCTGCCCCCCCGATCCAGCAGTGGGAGCCCCAGCAGAGAGTTGATGTGGTGATGCAGGGGCCACATCTGGCAATGATGAATTACACGCTGCCCCACTGTTGAAGGACGTGGCGCCCTCGGACAAAGCAGTGACGCCAGCTCCCTATGTGGGTCGGGGGAGAATAATGAGGGGGTTTCTCAACCGCATATGTTTCCCCGTGTCTGGAGCACCTCTGTCCCTCCTGCAGAGCGTTGCCAGCTGCCAGCTGCATGCTTGCTTGTTCAGACTCGGGGATGCTGTTTTGCAATACAGACCGGTGTTGCATAGTTTGATTCTGCCCATTTCAGAAGCATGTCTGATTCTACTTCCACACCAGTTAGTCAAATGATCCAGAGGAAACTCACACACACAGAGTGATTGGTCAGTCAGAATGATGCTTTGTGAGTGGCAAGTATTGTCGTACAGAAGGTTCCGTGTTCACGCCTTGGTTAGGACAGGAATGAGCATACTCTGTGACATAAAGTAGAGTACCTCTTCATTGCATGATTGCATGGTAACTCACCTGACATGGCTGCCATGGATAAGGGTCTGCAGGCATAGGTTGACCATGTTCCAGGACGTTCTGTTGTCGTAGCGCATGAGGTTGAGGGCCCGGGCCACGTGGGAGTGGCAGTTATCACAGCAGAGGTTGTGCTACAAGAGACAGAGGAAGAAGGCTAGTCAAGTCTAACTCTAGGCATTTTTGTCACTATCGCTCCAATGGGCCTTTACAATAACTGTACAAAACATGTACATATTTACCCTTTGCAATATGCCTTATGAATATGAACCTGAAGATGTTCATTAGAACCTATAAAATAAATACAATTCCACTACTAGACCTTCCTGTCTGTCGTCTGTCTTATTATGACACTGTCGATGTTCATACCGGCCTGCATTTGTACTCCTCCGATGCATCGTGCACTGCTTTGTCCCAGGCAGCTGAGCCAGTGCCACACACCTTATCAATATCAAGCTTCCAGTACCTGTTAAGAGACAAGCAATGCTGCAGATACCTTACCACATAACCGCAATGCCTGCATGTCAATTTTGAGCACAATACGCCAGGCCTAGCTCCAAGCATTGAATGAACAAAGCCAACTTACTTTGTTGGTCTTCCAAAGGCCATATTATCTTCCTGAAAGGAAAGATGGGAAATCTTGAGGAACTATCACGAAACAGATGGTCCAATAATATTAGGCTTATGCACATAAAGCTGTAGGCCTACTGTCATAATGCATGATCTGCATATACTCACAGACACTAAGTACGATCCAGCGAAGTCTCTTATCACGCCTGCAGAAGTACAGATCCCCATGTGACCAATGAAGGGGAGCAACCACCTGAACAAAAGAGGTACAGCACTGTATTGGGGGGTCCTGGGAATAAAGAGTGCGCGTATATTATAAGGCATCTAACAGTATGGGCGTTTTAATTCCAGCCCACATAGTATTTGGAAATTTACTAGCTATAATGCAAGCTAAAACGATGTGATAAACATCACTGGTCATGTAGGCTATCAACATGATCTGTCACGTAAATAGTGTCTCCATTTCAGATGGTGAGAACAAAAGGAAACAATCGGAAAAGTGGCTACTCACGACAGTATTGGAATAGGTGTCCAAACGATACAATAAGGATAACGGCTGTTTTTCCGGTCTAATTTTTCGAATCCGCCGTGATAATTAATCATTATGTCCGCCTCCTGCGCCATCAGTAATTTGGCACTCTGACGTAAGCCTATGGCTTCTAAACGCACAGCTCAAAAATGGCGGCCGCGTTCCAGGCCGTCTGCAAAGCAGTCACGCACCAAATATTACAAAGCCAGCCTGGATATGAATTAAATGCCAAATGCAGACGTTTTTAAATCAATATCAAATAATTTCTCGGCAAAAATTACGTAAATTGGATTTCCATTAAAATTGGAAAATAGCCTTTTTTTTTTTGCAAAAAACTACTTCTCAAAGGTCCAATGTTAAGAAGCCGAATGTGGTGGTCCTGGGCTGGCATGGTTAATTAAACGTGGTCTGCGGTTGAGGCCGGTTCGACATCCTGCCAAATGTTCTAAAACGACGTTGGGAGGTAATTTATGGTAGCGAAATGAAGATTCAATTCCATGGCAACAGCTCTGGTGGATATTCCTTTTGTCTGCATGCCAATTGCACACTCCCTTAAAATGTTCGATATTTGTGGCATCGTGTTGTGTGACAAAACTGCACATTCTGGAGTGGCCTTTTATTGTCCCCAGCACAATGTGCATCTTGTCATACTTGAGTAAAAGGAAATATTCCTTAATATAAAATGACAAGTGAAAGTCACCCAGTACTATACTACTTCAGTAAAAGTCAAAGTATTTGGTTTTAAATATACATAGGTATTGAAAGTCAATGGAATATCTAAAATGTACTTAAGTATCAAAAGTAAAAGTATAAACCATTTAACATGTCTTATTTTAAGCAAACCAGACAGAACTGTGTTATTGTTTTATTGACAGATAGCCAGGGGCACACTTCAACACTCAGACATAATTGACAAATTAAGCATTTGTGCTTAGTGAGGCCACCAGATCAGAGGCAGTAGGGATGACCAGAGATGCTCACTTTTAAGTGAATTGGACCATTTTCCTGTCAAAATGAAAATACTAGTTTTGGGAATCAGGGAAAATGTTTGGAGTAAAAAGTACATTATTTTTATGAATGTAGTGAAGTAAAAATTGGCAAAATAGTAAAGTACAGATAACCCAAACAACTACTTAATTAGTACTTTAAAGTATTTTTACTGCGGAATGGGTAGTTGTGGACCTGTGTGTAGCCTGTGTGTAGCCTATTTATGCACCTGGAACAGTGTGCAGGTGGAAAACATTAGTAATACAATCCAAATCATCATTACCCTGGTTAAATACATGTCGGAAGTGAAACAAACTCAAGACAAGTGGTTCAACAACATTAGACCTCTTTTATTTTTCTCTTGCAGCAAACTTTGTCGTGGGATTTTTCCCAAAGAAAAATAAACATAAAACATTTCTTAAATTATTTTTTAACAAAAGAAATTACACATGGAAGCCTAGTGTTAGAGGACTCCATCCTTAGGTTTTCTTTGAACCCACGTCATCAGTGAGCTGGTGTTTTGCTGGTCGGCTAGAGGACCAAGAGGCTCATTGTCTAAATTTGCCATTTACAATGTTAACTTTAGACAAAATCTCATAAGTAAAACTCCAACTGCAGCAGAGGACTCATGCTGGGTCCAAAGCTACAGGAAGGGAAAAATCCCTATTCCATTCTTTGCCCCAAAATGTTCTGGGGAAAGCTGAAAGTGCTTGTATAGGGATCCTGAACCCCAAAAGCCACCAAATGGATTGCGTCTACGAAATTGTCTCTATGCCATGCATGAGTGTTATTAGGACTGGTGGTATTGCCCTAGGATAGTGAAATACCCTTCTCTCTTCATCACTTTCCCTCTCTCTGTTCAGAGCATCACTTTCCCATAATTCCCTGGTTTTCCAGAAATACTGGTTGGAAGATTCATGATTTCATGCTTATTCCATCCGGATCCTGGTTATCTGCCAACCGGGATATCTCGTAAAAACTGGGAATTTTCTGGAAATTACCAGAATTGTGCAACCTTAGGACAACAAAGTTCGACAGATTCTGACCAATCAACACCTGACTATCAATTAAATCAAACCCCTTAAACTAAACCCCACAACCCTTCCGGCTCTACATCGTTATCAACAAATGACAGAGGAGCAAATGTCTAAGTGTTGGAGAAAATGTGCGGAGCTACTGCTTCAGTTTGACAGCTTTGTCTTAACCTACATAATAAAAGTAAAAGGGAAACATTTTGCATACCTGTCAATAAAATAGGCATATAGAGCGACAAGAAGAACTTCAATAGAGAAAGCAAATGCAACATGGATCCTTGGCCATTATTTACTCTTAAAACTTTTAACAAATGAAGATAAACTTTTTTTGTTGTTGCCAGACCGAGTTTAAAAGAAACGCACAATCCTAACAACACATTTAAGTTGAGTTGGAGAAACACTTCTAGACTTCTAACACTTAAAGTCAAGACTTCTTCTGCTCTGTTCCTGTTGACCAATATTCCAACAACTTTAAAAAAAGGACTGTAAATCAAAAACTTTAGGTAGAGACTTTCAGAGCTGGAGAGGGGCTGAGAGTGACCTCTTATACTCCAATTGAAAAGCCCACTAGAGATGAAACAAAGCAACTTCCTGTGGCCTCAAGTCTCATCCTCCAATGAGGACACTGACTATTGGGGCCTCGCTTTGACCTCTAACCTCTGAGCCGTCTGCAGGCTACACTACCAGAGGCCTGGGGCTTCTGCTTGTAGTGTTTCCCTCCAACGCACTTCCTCTTGGGGAGGGTTTAGAAGTGGTTGACTCTTAGCTCATAGTGAGAGATTAGGGAGTGATGGAGTACTCTCTTCTTTAGTGTATAGGCCCAACACCAATGTTGTTGGTGTTCTTAAAAGGGGTGAAAGGTCGTTGTCGTCACCCCCGTGGAATCCCCTCGCCAAACTGGTTTCCTCCAATCCTGCCTCGGGATGTGGTGGAGGAGGGCAGTGCATAGTGCAGAGCTGTGACATGACATTCACTCGATGTTGCTTTCGTTTTAGAGGGGCAAATGAAACATTGACAAACGGAATATCTATGGTGCTTTTTCCCCCTCCTCACAGACACACACACAGACGTACACACACACAGACAGCCTCAGGGTTTGGGAGGGGGTAGGAGAGGAGTGCCTTGCATCCTGCTGCCTCCATACTGTATGTGGTGTTGGACCTGCTAGTCTAGCTGGGCCGGCACTGCACCTGGCCATCTGAGCTGTCCTCATCGTCTGAGCCCTCTGGCCCACGGCCACTGAGGCCCGTGATGCGGTAGCCCATGTTGAGCAGCATGACCTCCAGGGGGTCAGCATTCATACGCCGCTGGTTGGCTGCAGCGGCGCCCTCCATGTCCTCCACCACGCGACCGTTCCCACTCTCACTCTCCGTCTGGATGACAGAGGGGAAAAGGATAGAGAGACAGAAAGGTTAAAAAAAAGGGTTAACTTCTGGTGTTTTGTAAAGTCAGACTTTTTTTCCCTTCTTATTATTATTATTATTCTTTTTTTTTTACATCTGACTATTACAAAGGAGGCCATAGGAAAGGATAGGTCATAGTGCAGCCTCAATTGTGACAATCCAATAATCAGATGTACAATTGTTTATTTATTGCGTAATCCTTGATAGTTTTTAATGCATGTATTGGCAGTAAACATTTTTTAATCATCAATCAAACATTCAATCAAAGAATCAATCATGTCGGTGATTGAATGGATTGCTTTTTAAAATGCATCAACTCTATGTATAGTGTCCTTGGTGCTGAGGTGTGTTTTTACATCCTGTTTCTTGCTGTATCTAGCCTACTATTCCACACAAAAGAAGTTTGCTCGTGGGGAAAATGAAGACATTTGAATAATGTTGTTAATGACCTCTGGCCTGGGGTTCCAGAGCCGCACCACAGGGTCGATGCCGCTGGTAGCCAGGAAGCAGTAACTGGGGTGAGGCTGCAGGCAGTTGACTATGGACTCGTCCCCCTGGAGGATCCGCACCAGGTTAGCAGTCTCCTTCTCCCAGATGAAAAAGGAGCCATCGTCGGAGCCGCTCACAATGTACTGGCCTTTACTGTGGGTGGGGGATTATACATACACTGAACAAAAATATAAAACGCAACCATTTCAAAAGATTTTACTGAGTTACAGTTCACATAAGGAAAATCAGTCAATTGAAATAAATTCATTAGGCCCTAATCTATAGATTTCAAATGACTGGGAATACATATGTTGGTCACAACTTTTTTTTTTTTTTAAGTAGGGGTGTGGATCAGAAAACCAGTCCGTATCTGGTGTGACCGGATGCCTCATGCAGCGCGACATCTCCTTCATGTGGAGTTGATCAGGCTGTTGATTGTGGCCTGTGGAATATTGTCCCACTCCTCCTCAATGGCTTTGAGAAGTTGCTGAATATTGGTAGGAACTGAAACACTGTTGTACACGTCGATCCAGAGCATCCCAAACATGCTCAATGGGTGACATGTCTGGTGAGTATGCAGGCCATGGAAGAACTGGGACATTTTCAGTAATTGTGTACAGATCCTTGCGACGTGCGTTATCATGCTGAAACATGAGGTGATGGCGGCGGATGAATGGCACGACAATGAGCCTCAAGATCTCATCAAGATCTGTGCATTCAAATTGCCATAGATAAAATGCAACTGTATTCGTTATCCGTTGCTTAAGCCTGCCCATACCATGACCCTGCCACCCTATGGGGAACTTTGTTCACAACGTTGACATCAGCAAACCGCTTGCCCACATGACACCATACACATGGTCTGCAGTTGTGAGGCCAGTTGGACGTACTGCCAAATTATAAAAAATGGAGGTGGCTTATGGTAGAGAAATGAACATTTAAATTATCTGGCAACAGCTCTGGTGGACATTACTGCAGTCAGTATGCCAATTGCACGCTCCCTCAACTTTTGACATCTGTGGCATTGTGTTGGTTGACAAAACTTCACATTTTAGAGTGGTCTTTTGTTGCCCCCAGCACAAGGTGCACTTGTGTAATGATCATGCGGTTTAATCAGCTTCTTGATATGCCACACCTGTCAGATGGATGGACTTTCTTGGCAAAGGAGAAATGCTCACTCAGGGATGTAAATACATTTGTGCAATTTTTGGTTGTTGAGAAATACGCTTTTTGTGCGTATGGAACATTTCTGGGATCTTTCATTTCAGCTCATGAAACATATGACCAACACTCTACATGTTGCGTTTATATGTTTGTGAGACAGAGAGAATGAGAGTGAGAGAAGCAACTATTAGACCTTGTTTGATACTGCACACAGGTGGCAGAGACATTTCCGTAACATTTCATTTGAAGGGTACTTAAATAAGGATGTCATAACGCATTCATAATCAAAACATAAGCAGTACATGAGCATTCTTTCACTCTTATGTCAACTACCCCAATTTGACACCTTATGAACTGCTCATGAAGTTCTTCAGGAGGCACCGACGTTTCTACAGAACATCATGTTTTTTTCTTCAAACATCTAAAAAATAAATTACTACACGCTTACAAAAAAAGTTTGGGGTCACTTCGAAATGTCCTTGTTTTCCACAAAAACATGAAATGAGTTCCAAAATGAATAGGAAATATAGTCAAGACGGTGACAAGGTTATAAATATATTTTTTTAAATGAAATAATAATTGTGTCCTTCAAATTGAGCTTTCGTCAAAGAATCCATTTGCAGCAGTTACAGCCTTGCAGACCTTTGGCATTCTAGTTGTACATTTGTTGAGGTAATCTGAAGAGATTTCACCCCATGCTTCCTGAAGCACCTCCCACAAGTTGGATTGGCACTTCTTACATACCATACGGTCAAGCTGCTCCCACAACAGCCCAATAGGGTTCAGATCCGGTCACTCCATTATAGACAGAATACCAGCTGACTGCTTCTTACCTAAATCGTTCTTGCATAGTTTGGAGCTGCGGTTTGGGTCATAGTCCAGCATCTTTTAGTTTTTCTGCGTCTCATGAATATTCTTCTTTGTAATCCGAACACCTCAAACTTAGATTCTTCTGTCCAATCTTCCTCTGTCCAGTGTCTGTTCTTTTGTCCATCTGGCCAATAAATATTTTTATTGGCCAGTCTGAGATATGGATTTTTCTTTGCAACTCTGCCTAGAAGGCCAGCATCCCGGAGTCACCTCTTCACTGTTGACGTTGAGACTGGTGTTTTGCGGGTACTATTTAATGAAGCTGCCAGTTGAGGACTTGTGAGGCGTCTATTTCTCAAACTAGGCACTAATGTACTTGTCCTCTTGCCCAGTTATGCACCGGGGCCTCCCACTCCTCTTTCTATTCTAGTTAGAGCCAGTTTCAGAAGAAAGTTATTGTTTCTGGCCATTTTGAGCATGTAATCAAACCCACAAATGCTGATTCTCCAGATACTCAACAAGTCTAAAGAAGGCCAGTTTTATTCCTTCTTTAAATCAGCACAACTTTTTCAGCTGTGCTAACAATTGCAAAAGGGTTTTCTAATGATCAATTAGCCTCTTAAAATGATAAACTTGGATTAGCTAACACAAAGTGCCATTGGAAAACTGGAGTGATGGTTGCTGATAATGGGCCTCTGTACACCTATGTAGATATTACATTAAAAATCTGCCGTTTCCAGCTACAATAGTCATTTTCAACATTAACAATGTCTACACTGTATTTCTGATCAATTTTATGTTATTTTAAATGGACAAAAAAAGTGCTTTTCTTTAAAAAACAAGGACATTTCTTAGTGACCCCAAACCTTTGAACAGTGGTGTATATACAGTGCATTCGAAAGTATTCAGACCCCTTTCCCTTATTTTGTTACGTTACAGCCTTATTCTAAAATGGATTAAATAAATCATCCTCAATCTACACACAATACCCCATAAAGACAAAGCGAAATACCTTATTTACATAAGTATTCAGACCCTTTGCTATGAGACTCGAAATTGAGGTTAGGTGCATCCTGTTTCCATTGATCATCATTTAGATGCTTCTACAACTTGGAGTACACCTGTGGTACATTCAATTGATTGAACATGATTTGGAAAGGCACACACGTCTATATAAGGTCCCACAGTTGACAGTGCATGTCAGAGCAAAAACCAAGCCATGAAGTCAAAGGAATTGTCCGTAGAGATCCAAGAAAGGATTGTGTCGAGGCACAGATCTGGGGAAAGGTACCAAAACATTTCTGCAGCATTGAAGGTCCAAGAACACAGTGCCCTCTATCATTCTTAAATGGAAGAAGTTTGGAACCACCAAGACTCTTCCTCGAGCTGGCCGCCCAGCCAAACTGAGCAATCAGGGGTAAAGGGCCTTGGTCAGGGAGGTGACCAAGAACCCAGTGGTCACTGTGACAGAGCTCCAGAGTTCATCTGTGGAGGTGGGAGAAAATTCCAGAAGGACAACCATCTCTGCAGCACTCCACCAATCAGGCCTTTATGGTAGAGTGGCCAGATGGAAGCCACTCTTCAGTAAAAGGCACATGACAGCCCGCTTGCCAAAAGGCATCTAAAGCCCTTAGACCATGAGAAACAAGAACATTTCCAAAAACCTGTTTTTGCTTTGTCATTATGGGGTATTGTGTGTAGATTGCTGAAAAAACAAACAATTTAATTCATTTTAGAATAAGGCTGTAACGTAACAAAATGTGAAAAAGTAAAGGCGTCTGAATACTTTCCTGAAAGCACTGTACTCTCCCAAAAATGGAACGGGGAAACATAACCAACGTTACAGAATGCAGTGTCTTCTTCAGGGTTGACTATACGTTTAGTCAGCACCTCGACAAAAAAGAAATGTGTACGTCAGCTCATGCTTTTTACTTTTCCCTTACAGGTCAACAACTAATATTAACAGTGTTTTTAGAATGTATAAGTTATCCGTGTCTAAAATGCTCCACTGACCTGCCAAAGAAGTTGGCCTCCTTGATGTCTGTGGTAGTGTTGCAATGACCACAGTAGCGGTGTTTGTAGTCGTAGCTGCGCTCTCTCAAGACGACCTCGTCTTCCGGGATGGACTCCTTCCTGTTGAACGTGTGGAAGCGGATTGAGCTGTTGCCCTTTTTGTCCTCAGCTGCAAAACAGACATGACATGGAAATAAATAAATAAAATAATTAAACAAACAATGAATGATATCAAATCCATACACTAATTAACACGGTATTCATTTGCATAATCGCCCTTGTGGAATATATAAGGTATTTTGAATTGAATCAACATGTAAAAAAACACATTGTAAGTCAACGTGGAAAGGTGACGGAAAAGTCAGCCAAAAACCACACTTTATTTTTTTGGGGGGAAACAAACGATTACCCAACATCACCATTAAACCCTTCTCACCAGAGTCCATCTTGGAAAAGAGGGCGGCCTTGATATCCTTATCCAGGGCGTCGCAGGCGCTGCTGTGGGCTTGCTCGGGGAACTTGCCCTTGAAGTCATCCAGGCACTCCAGAGCCTCGGCCACGTACTTCAGCTCAAAGAGGCAGCGCGCCAGCCGGAAGTGGGCCTTCAGGTGCCCAGGGTTGAGGGACAGGGCCTTCAGACAATCCCTCAGTGCATCATAGTGGTCACCGTCCCTTGGGGAGAGAGAGAACACATCACACACACAACCGTATATACCACACAGTCACACACACGTGTACCACCATAGTGGTAAACTGTTTTAAACGCAATGAAACAAGGACGTTATACCTGAACTCCAATGTTTTCTTTTTAGCTCCAAAACATTTTGCTACAGTATGCCCTACTGAACATTACCATTTTCTGTAATAGGAGAAACACAGAAGGAGAGTAAATGAGGCTAGGGGTTAACTAGATGCCTACCACTTGCGCTTCATGTAGGCGGCGGCGCGGTTCCCGTACAGCATGGCGTTGTGGCTGGCCTCGTGGATGCCCAGACTGTAGAACTGGATGGCCTGAGTCCACTGCTGCCGCGCAAACGCATCGTTTGCCTGCTGCTTTATCCGCTCCAAGTGAGGCGGCAGCTCACCAGAACTAGGGAAGAAAGGTGAGAGGACGACACGATGAGAGAGTGATGAGAGAGAAACTAGGGATGTCACTCCCCATAGCGTAGTGTTTCTAGAAATACATTAGGGCTAGGCTGTTGCCAAATGTAATATGTGGGTGAAAATGAACGATTAAAATCAAACATGAGAAAAACAGTTACCCAGAGAAGACTTTGCTTTCTGCAAATCGAAGTCGGCTGGCTGGCAAGTGAATTCCATTTGACACACCGTTGGTTGTCTTTCCATTCTGAACATCTGTTGGGATATCACCCCATACAGTTCTGGGCATTACAAAGTTGTACTGCAGCACAGTAAAGAACGTTTGCCGAAAAGTGAAAGTAACTGCACTGTCAGGAACATTTTTCAAAAATGCATTTCATCACATGGGTTATTGTCAAGTGATTGATAATGACCTTGGTGGTTGATGTCACCCTCTGAGAGAGTAATTTGTCACATAGACAATGTACATTGCTGCTGCAATATTTAATGCCCAGATCTATATATAAACTATGGGCAGACTTTTAGCAAGCAACTACCCTCCTCCATATAACTCATTGGTCATAAATAATACATACTGTAAATGTCATTTTAATGACAAAATACTGTAGTAAGCTTTGGGCGATTTCCATAATCATAATACCTGTTGATTGACACTTTTTGGGAAGCAGATAGGTGTACGGCTTCTGTTTGAACGTCAAGTCAAATAGATACACCTGCAGACAAGAGAAAACACATTCCTGGCAAAGTTACCCTTTTGAACCAACCACAGGTAATCATCAACTTTAATGATTTGGTTTGAGAGTTAAAGTAGTATGCTTGTTGGAATTCAAACCTGACAATCTGAGAAAGAGATTGATTTTTTTTTTGCCTAGTGGGCTGACCTGGAGGTTTGACCTAAAATAAGAGTTTAACTTCTAAAGCCGCCTTTACCTGTTCCCCTCCCATGTTAACTAGCAGCTCGGTGCCATCGGGGCTGAAGGTGACATAGGTGGCCACTAGGACCCTCAGGCGGTTATTGTAGTCAGGGAGCTTCACTGGCAGGTGCCCTGAGGCAACGGAAACAAGGAGAAGAAGTTGGGTGAGAGGCATACAGAATCACCTTACCTGTCCCACTAGTTTAGTTCCACATATTGTAAATGACTGCGTTATAAACGCACATATTGTCCATGTGTGTTTTTACTGTTTATTATAATACATTGTAGATACTGTATGGGCTTCATAGAAAATGTTCACAGCTGTTTCTTATTAATACATTTTGTGCAATAAGCCAAACCATACGATCACACACACACACCTGCGACATAATACTGCCCCGCTCCGTCTGGGATGGGCTTCTGCCTGTCGCAGAATGTGTGCACTCCTGCCGATGTGCTCTGACTCGCAGACTTCCTGTGAATGGGAGTGGAGGAGAGAAACATAAATGATTACCAAAAACACTCAAAGCTGAGAAAATAACATTGGTATGACTTATGATAGCCCAGAGTAATATATGCCATTTGGCAGACGCTTTTATCCAAAGCGACTTACAGTCATGTGTGCATACATTCTACGTATGGGTGGTCCCGGGAATCGAACCCACTACCCTGGCGTTACAAGCGCCATGCTCTACCAACTGAGCAGTAGGGAGACATATTGGACGTTCTATCCAGCAGTCATGCATATTCCTTATGTGATACAAAATTAAAAACTATTCAATTAAACACTGAAATTTGACAGTCAAGCAGTGAGAGCGAAATCCTAACTTCAGATTTGAGATGTCTTGGACTTTCAGGTAAATTATGTATTGACGCCAATGGAAAAATGAGCCACAAGCGTCAATCTCAAGTTAGGATTCGAGCCCGACTACTACACACCTGTGGTTGTGGATCATGCGCATGTCATAGAGGCGTACAAAGGGCCCGTTGGCCCCCACTGCTAGGTAGTTATTATTTTGCGGGTTGACAGCCAAACACTTGGCCTCCACCAGCTGACCACAGTATTCCGTCAGGTCGATGAGCACTTCTGAACGCTTACTGCTCTCCCTCAGGTCATATTGCCTAAAATAGTAGAAGAAAGCACATCATGAGGACATCAATCCTCTCCAGAGAGTCAGAACATAGCTCTTTAAAATATTGTTTTGAATTCTAATCAAATACTAGACTTTTTGGCAAGGTTTAATGGCAAGGTTGAATTAAAACTGCAATTTGTGTCCATAGCCAGCTTGCTCAAAAATAAACAACTAACTACTATACTATGTACGTGGGAGCCATATTTTGAGGTTGTAGACGACTGGTTGGGTTAGTCAAAAAACAAAAACACAAGCCACTATTGAAACATTGGCCCTTTGAGTCATAAGCAGCGGCGGCAGTCAGGCAGTGACGTACTATAGCGAGAGAAGGATACTAACTTCCTGGGTCTGAGCTGAGCTATGAGAACCATCGCCTGAAGCCAACCATGCATCTGCAGTAGCCCACAATATCCACTGCACACCTGAGCTTCGAAGGGTAGTTAAAGGGTATTCTCTGGAGATACAATAACCTCCAAGACAGGGTGTGTGATGGAAGTACTGCTGGAGGCATGTGGCCACAGAGACCCAGGGAAGAAGTCCCTGGGAGAGCCAAGGAACTGATAGGGAATACAGCTTGAGGTAAGAAAGGGGCTCATGGCATAACACTTCCATTCCAATCTTACTGTTTCACGTCATCTTTTCACCTTCGATATTCTACTACAAGCTAGTAGAAATAACATGATGCATCTGACAATGTATCTGACGCAGTGTCACCTTAACCAATGAACATCTTTGGATGCAACAAGGATGCTCCAATGGTTAGCTAGCTACTGGGGCTCTGACCTGATGATGCCATCCTCCGCAGCACTCCAGAAGATGTTAGGCCACATGGGGGCTGTAGCGATGCGCTTGACGCGGTTGGTGTGGTCGGAGAACATGTGGATGGTCTCCTTGACAGACACGTCATGTACGTGAACCTTGGTGTCCGCTGCACCCGTCACAAGGATACGGTCACCTGAGTGAGGGAGAAACTGAAAGAGGGGGACGGGAAAAACAAGAGGATAAAATAAGAAACTATAAGAAAGAAGCTTCATTTCTCCACACACAGACTTTCCCATCAAGCAGTTTCTGTTTTTACCTTCACAGAGAAGATGTTTGCTGCATGCCCTGTGTGCATAGTGGTGAGCTTCTTGTGTTTGAAGGGGTCCCAGATGATGCAATGTTGGTCATCTGAGCCCGATGCCAGCAGACTGAATAGAACAAGAATAAATATTACAGATAGGCCAACATAAAATGTAGAAGTGGTAAATACGGTCATTAAATAGAACCCTGCTTTCAGCTCAGGACTTACTCTCCCCGTTCGTTCCATTCCAGGCAGTTCACACACCCAGTGTGGCCCTGTTGACATAACAGATACGGGCTGTCAGATTGGCAAAGACGTTAATGCTGTATGTGCACACACACACACACACACACACACACACACACACACACACACATATATATATATATCACCTGCAACTCTGCCTCCAGTCCAAGTCTATTGATGAAGGGGTCTGTGACATGATACTGCCTTTGGAAGCCCAATGCTCTCTTGTCCTACAGACATTAAGGCAAATCATCACCTGTCTCTCTCCAAAATCTCCTGTCTCACTCTGTCCGACATAAATAAAGCATTTTTGGTGAATACTAGTGTTTATTGTTGAATAGATTGCAATGCAGATTGCATTTCAGGGTTGTTAGCATGGGCAGTTTGTTTGGGTAAAAGAGTACAGTATTTCATAAAAACAAGGTCTTAAAACATTGGACCCACCCTGATCTGCCTGTGCAAGATGTCTCTGGTGATGTTCACAGCAGACATGGCCTCACAGCAAGTCATAGAGCACGGACTAGAGGTGCAGGGTCCAAGGGTCAAAGGTCAGATAGCATCTGCAGTCTCTAGGAATGGGCTGCAATTTGAGAAATAGAACAGAACTGACATCGCACAAAGAACAAGCTTACTTAGATAGGATTAATATGTAAACAGAGATGTTTGTTTCTCTACTAGGTACATCAGTCAATGGACACTGGAGTAATGTACACCTAAATTGAAGAGGGGTTCCTAAGTGTTTGAGGTTTAAATACTGAAACATAACTGTTAGCTAACTAGAACAACAACTGGTTATATCTCTGCTAGCCAAGTGGTGGTCTTCAGATAACCATGTACACACAATTCCTTCCTAATACTAGCCATTGCGACTGGTGATGTTTACATTAGCCAAATAACGTTAACCGTAGCTAGCTGGATTAGCTGCTGGGATGCTAGCTACCAATAATAACAAGCCGTATACGTAGTGACAGCAGGCTGGGTTGGCCTCCCAAAAAGACAGACATACAGCTCCGTCACCGCAGATATTTCTGACATTCCCTAAAAAAAGCCTGGTACCTGTGTCGTCTGGCATTCAACTCGAAATCGTTCCCAATCTTTGTCCAAGTTTCCAGATAACGACAGCGCCTGCTCAGCTACAGTAGCTAGCTAGCTGAGCTAACGTGAGATGATTTATTCAAGGAACAGGGAATTCTCAATGCTCTAGTTCTCTATCTAGCACTTTAGCTACTCCTTACCAATGGAAGTCAAACTGTAACAAGAGCGCTTCATATGAAATATTTTTGGTAAAAATGTACAAGTGTTGACTGTCACTGCTTACTTACATTGGTTTATCAACTGACTGAACCCTCCCACTACCCTTACGTGAACTAGCTGACGTGAACTAACCTTTGGATATTAATTTTAGGAAGAGAATTATGAGTACACCGCTCTGTGAATTGCACCGCTGTTTTTCTTCCGTTGCGCGACTGTACTGTTGAGTGACAGGTCAATTAGACAAATGAAAAAGTTGCAAAGTTCCTTAGAACGTTTTTTCTTTTTTTCCAGTGGTGTAAAGTATTTAAGTAAAACATACTTTAAAGTACTACTTAAGTATTTTTGGGGGATATCTGTACTTTACTATTTATATTTTTGACAACTTTTACTTCACTACATTTCTAAAGAAAATTATATAATTTTTACTCCATACATTTACGTTACATTTTAAATGCTTCGCAGGACTGAAAAACATCCTTGATTATCCCGAATGCCTCAAATCTGGTGGACTTGCTAAACACAAATGCTTGATTTGTAAATGATGTCTAATCTAAGTGTTTGAGTGCCCCTGTCTATCCATAAATTAAAGAAATCATGAACATTGTACATCTGGTTTGGTTAATATAAGGAATTTGACATTATTTATACATTTGAAACTTAAGTATATTTTAGCAACTGCATTTACTTTTGATACTTAAGTATATTTAAAACCAAATACTCTGACTTTTACTCAAGTAGTATTTTACTGTGTGACTTTTACTTTTTACTTGAGTGATTTTCTATTAAGGTATACTTTTACTCAAGTATGAAAATTGGATACTTTTTTCCATGTCTGTATTTTTCGATTTATTAACCTAATATGAGATTGCCAGTGACATTCAGCACTGTTTTCCTGGTGAGATGTATGAAGGAGTGGGGCCTGTGGGACAAAATAATGAATTAATAATACATTTATCCTGAAATAATTAATAAAATAATAGATACATATATCCTGATACATATGTACATGGTCTTTCATTACTCTCAATCATGATATTACTGCATGTCAGTGAGACTTGTCCAGTTGCATGGACTGGTCCAGTGGTTATTGACTGTACGTTTGCTTATCTCATGTGTAACTCTGTGTTGTTTGTGTCGCGCTGCTTTGCTTTATCTTGGCCAGGTCGCAGTTGTAAATGAGAACTTGTTCTCAACTGGCCTACCTGGTTAAATAAAGGTGATATAAAAATATAAAAAATAAATAAATGGACAATTGTCTCGAGGTGGAAAGCACCTGTAGACATTCACTAGTGCTCACTGTTGTATCTACACTATGATATCAGATCAGTGCAGATGAGGAGAGGAAGCTGCTTTCGAGTATTGACTTTTTGAAATAGAGAAGCAAAGAACTCGGCTTTGTGGAAGTCACAGGCGAACCTTGCTGCTTGTGCAATTAACATAACAACCAAAGAGGTAGTGATGGATTTCCCCAAACTTCTTTGCAGCTTCTATTTATTACAGCTGGTGGTTTGTCTTGGTCAGGCAAAGTGTTCCGTTCACAAGCTGGAGACAGGCATCTAAGGGTAAGCGCCCATTCTATGAATGTTCAACTTCTTTCTTAGAGAAATTCTGAATGTGTTATTTAACCCTTGGCAAAGCTTGGTACGGAGGCTTCTTCTACACACTGAAGAAGGCATAGTAGCCAAAACACGTACGTATGTGCTTTTAATTATGCTTGTGGACATGACAAGATCATAAAGGCATTAACTTGCACCAAAAAATGAAGAGTGACATGGTATTTCTTCAAATATGAACATTTGATCATGAATAATCCAAAGACCACATTCCAAATGTTTGTACACCTGTTTTCACCCAGGCAGCACCCTCTGCCTCTCATTCTATGATCGATTTGTCGTGCCATAAAATGAAACTTATTTTTTCTTCTTCTTCTGTGCATGTCAAGAAGTCAATGCCATGGTTCTGGAGATTGTGTGGAGACTATTGTCACCAGTGCAGTGGAGTCTGTGTCTTTTATCCCTTCTCCTGCTTCTCATAGTATCAATGTTATTATGTGCGATCCGTTCAAAAAGGTAATACTTCTTCCTGTATTATGGCCCTTTATGAGCATTTATTTGGGTATTGCTGATATCCTGTCTGCATTTTCCATTACTAGAAAGACATCCAGGTTGTCATTGGCTGAAATGGGACCGATCTCTGGTGAAAGGGTCAGTGTACAAAATAATGTCCCATTCACCTTACCAATTCATTTACATGACCATTTGCTGTTGTTTGTGGATGTCCTGCTCCAGAAAATAGTAAATAAGTTTTTATTTAATGTAAAGCTGGAATTCAAATGTATGGAATGATCAAACTGAACTGAAACCAATGGCTCCCTCTACTGGTACTTATATGATTGCTCATTGCAGCCTCCAGATTCAATTGAGGTCACAACCTCAGAACTAAGGAAGAACATCATTGGACCAGCATCCTCAAAAAGAAAGTCAACCCAGTCCCAAAGAGAACACAGAGGTTAGAGTCAGTTGTTCATCACACTTGCAGTTGGACATGTTTCCCCACATCACACTCAGCTCACTGTTTATGTTTCACTCTGTGCAGGGTCTTTCCCAGGGCAGGACACCCCAAGTCCGGTGAAGAAGGCTTTGAGGCAGTTGCCTCCCTTACCTGAGCTGGAGAAGAGCAATGTCCGACGACACAGCAGCTACACTGGGTCCGTAGTGTACGACGTTGTGGCCACAGAGGTCTGTAATCTATGGCCCACTACAGACAACCAGGCTTCTCAACAACATACAGCAGACTACAGCAACCACCTGGAGGAGGAAGATGAAAAGGGGGAAATTCCGTTCCCTGTCTATGCCAAAGTCAACAAAACCAAAGTTTGCTCGAACTCATCAAGACGTTCACCACTGTATGCCAATGTGAACAAGACTAGATCCCGGACTGTGAAATCGGAACTACTGTTCTGCAGTGACTGATAACAAGTCAACACTGTGACTGACATGTCCTACAAATGCTAAATACTCTACTATGTTTTACGCCAAAAGCTTATTTGAGATAAATGCTTCAAATGCCAATCTGATTCATGTAAACGGATGACAAGTGTAATCCAATAGACAAGAGGAGTAAAAAGTATCACTCACTCACAGAGCCTAATTCATCAAGTTGTTTTGTACTTTCTGAAATGTTCATATGCGTTTCTTATGTTGCTTCCCAGGCCCACAATGCTGCAAAGACACATGAATGACTTCTGTTGTAATTTACTTGAGTCTCAAGACAAATTAAATTGGTTTGCTCTATGTTCAATAATTCTACTGCATAATCTACCAATTCTATTATAATCAGATCTAGACAAATGGAACGTTCCCATGTCTCCATTCTATTTTTAAATGGGCGGGACTCTGAAGTTGCTAGCAGCTTGTGGTGTTGTTTGAGTCAAATCCGAGACGGTTAGCTAGCTAAACTCTAGAACAGCAGCTCTGGCAAAGGAGAACGATTTCTTGAGAGCGACCGAAATTACACGTGTGTTAATCTCGGCACACTCAAGCCGTTCATTTTCAAGTATTGCAGAAAAGGTAGGTTTTAGGTGACGGAAGTTCTGTTAAGCTGTCGCCATGGGTTGCTAGCGTTACTGATAGCTAATGTTATGTCATTAACGCAACTTTGTTAGCTAGCTTGCGTTGTTATTTGTATTGAGCTAACGTTAGCTAGCTAATTTGCTAGGCTATGCAGCCGACTAACTTTTAGCTTTTTATTAAACAAACAAGCTAGATAACTAACAAACACAATTGACATGTAAGTTAGCCATCATATTACAGTTGCGTTAGCTAGATACCTACTGTTACCTAACTATCTCGTTAGTTCAAGTTGGGGTCCGTGGCTATTCTTTCCCCCCGCATTGAAGTTAACATTTTAAATGGGTAGGGTTTAGTGAAAACACGTCCCAAGAATCCCGGATAGCACTGACCGTGTTCGCTTGGTAACGTTATTTAGCTGACCAATAGCTAACTGGCATAAGCTATATCTAGGTAGATGGTTAGCTACACAGATCTCGCTTTCTAACGCAATCAGAGCGAGAATCGTCTGTTTTCCAGTCATGTGGGCTAACTTCAACTGAAATATGGGATCTTCAGCAGATGCTATTGAGTGTTTCTGATACAACTGTGTAACATTCCCCTCGCCCCCTTGGCTCTTAAATTCAGTTTAGACTCTCTCACACCCCTCCATTAAACCACTCAAGCTCCCGTTATGTAATTTCGAGGTGTTTGTTCTTGCCAGCACAGTTGGTCTGTGTTTGCCCAGAAATACTGTTCCTGTGGCTCTACTTTGTGGTCTCTTGAGCAATTGCTGGGTTATTATATAACAAGGGGGAGGGAAGGCTTGTGATTTATATCTTCCTATACTGTTCTTCAGTTCACATTGCTCTAGAACAATCTGTGCTATTTGTCCACTCAAGGAGCACGTTCAGCAGGACACAACATTTTGAAACGCTCAGATGTAAATATAGTATGTAGAACATATTATGGCATTTCTATCTGCAACTGAAAGTGGCCCAGAATATCAGATGTTCCAAATATCACTCTCCTTTCTTGATAGGTGACATTTATTTTTAATTTCACTAGGCAAGCCAGTTAAGAACAAATTCTTATTTACAATGACGGTCTAGGAACAGTTAATGGACAGAACCTTGGCAGCTCTGAGATTCGATCTAGCAAACCTTTCGGTTACTGCCCCAAAGCTTTAACCACTAGACTACCTGCCTGACGTGAGTGGAATGACCACCTCAGAGATACATGTTGTCTAAGCAGACAGGTAAAGTTTACCGTATGCTTCCCAGTCTAAACAGTTTGCGCCTATATTATGACATTTTGGTCTTTGGCAGGTTTTTTCCTTGGCTGTTTGTGCACACAATGTGTGTGTGTAATATATAATATTTATTTATTTATTTATTATAATTTTTTTAGCAAGTTCAAGTTTTGTAGCTGAAGTCTACGCCCATTCGTTGGTGATCGGTCAACAGTACTACTCCTAGTAGTAGTGGGAACATGAAGTGTTTGTCAAACCACAAAAAAAATATGTCTAAGATGTCCTCTGAAAAATCATCAAAATGACTGACAGTTTTCTTGATTTACCTTAGATTATTAAAGACTATTTTGAGTGTTTCTGGCAATGTTACTACTACGGTGGCTCAAGTGGGACAAACAACAATATTGCCTTGTTTTTTTTTTCTTAAGCAGAGGTCTTTAGGGAGTATGAGAACACACTCGCTTCGCCTAACAAAGTTCTGCTAGGAGCAAACAGAACCTATGTAGCTATGAGGATGCCTTTAGCCTCCATCAAAATGAAGAGGGGGGGGGATACCTGCTTGTCGTGAAATGCTATTAGTGTCACCTTGTTGATGGTTGTATTTTTCCCACATGTATGTGTTTCAGCTGGGTTTCCTGACATGGAGTGGCAGACGCCAGCTGTGTCTGAGAAGTTCCAGAGCCGCTTTGGCCGCCGGCCTGGGACAGCGGACAGTGGGGACACAGGGCTAGGCGTCACCCCATCTGACAGCACAGAAGGTGAGAACGTTCACTCTTGCTCTGACTTCCTGGCGTGTACTACCATAACACCCATGCTTATTATGCAGCACTGTGGTATAGCTCAGTTCTGTTACACCCCCCACACAGCCGTACACGGTACACACTGTTCTCTATGTTCACCGTGGTGCGTAATGTTAGTTACACTGCTGAGTGCTGACTAGCTCACAAGTTTAATGTCTTATAAAAGTTAGCTTTTTGTTCAGATTGACCCCTGTGTATGTCAATTTGAAATGCCTTAGTTCCAGAGATGCCAGACATTCATAGAGTTGGAAAACGATTATCAGGTGTATGAGGTGATTGTCAGGTTTATTGGCTTATCACAAAGCTGTTGTCAGATCAGCACAAATCAAGGTACGTGTTACTCGCTGGACTTAAGTTTAAGTCATTTTGCAGATGCTCTTATCCACAGCGACTTACAGGAACAATTTGGCTGGGGGGGATTCGAACCAGTGGCCTTTCAGTGACTGGTCCAACCAACACTCTTAACCGCTAGTCTACCTGCCGCCCTACCTACCATATCAACTTGACAGCAGTCGATGGGAATGAAAAGGAGAAACCCACAGGAGGTTGCTGTTTCTCTCTGCGACTGTTATGTTTGGAACAAGGGGTCGGGGGTCAGCATCCTCTGTTGTTGAGTACAGCCTATTTATAAGCGGGGTGATGTGCTCAGGAGATTTACAGGGGTAGATTATATTCCTTACCAGGTGGCTCTGCCAAGCTAATTGAGGGATAGGGGGGGTGGAATGCCAGGACTGGACAGCTACATGGAAACACTGAACCCTTGCCCCCCTTCTTTGCTGAGTGATACATGTAATGGTCACAGATTAGCTGCACCTGATGTGGTTTAAATGAGAACATAATTTGGGAAGTACTAAGACTGGAAGTGAATGTACTGTCTGTATGCCCTATTGAAGGTGAGACTGGTGTGCTTTAGTAGTAGTAGTAGTGTGTGTGTGCCTGTGGTAAGCCTACTTGTGATTCTATAGTACATTTCCTAATAATTGGGTGTGAGTCCATTAAACTATTGTAATCACGCCATGCCATCTGCATTCATAATTGAACACCTAAAAGGAGAATTGCATTTAACGAGACATTGCAACTGTCAAGCAAGCTAGTGCAGCTGATTTCCCCCTGTGCTGTAACTGATAACAGTGCTTAGCAACATGAGTCTTGACTCCCTTACTCCAGTCTAAACTGTCAAAGGAAGGGGTCAGTGTGGACATAGTTGTGTCAGAGAGTTCAAAGGTCAGTCTGACAGGTCATCCTTCATCGGCACTGATGCGTTGTTTTGGGGGCTCTGGATGAAGTTGTTTGGTTTTTGTATCCTACAATCAGGGGCATTCAATCTAATTGTCTATTTCTATTTGTGATAGATGTATGTTTTGGTCACAGTTACTCCGGTACTGCTGGAGTAGCATTTTATATTATGTCTTTGCCGAATTAGGTTTTGAGTGAGTTTACAAACCATTACCTGCTGGAGAATTAACTCTCAACTTCAATTCCACATAGGCCTAGTTTGTTCTCCCTCAAAGCGTCAGAGCAGTTTGGACTTGTCCTAGCCAGACAGACTCATGAATCAGTCGAGCCTTGAGGGCACCTGAACGTTTAATTTGAAGAATGTTTTCACTGGAAGAGCCTCTGTCTTTGCCAGTTCCATCCCGTTGTGTGCTCACTAATTGTTATTTTCCCCTGCCATTGCTAAGCAAGTCTCTGTTCAAAATGAGGTGTGTTTTTTGGGGGAGTTTTTTTTTTTTTTTGCCTCCCTCACTGTTTTTAGTCTCGCTTTTGGGGTGTACGCATGTGACGTACGCGGGAAGGTGCTTAAATAAGCAGCCAGCACGGATCACTCTGTAACCTGAGAGTGGGGCTATAAATACCCCTAACCTTTCCTGCCTGTGTCTGTTTGTGTGTGGTTGCTCCGAGTGCTGTACAGGGCAGCCTGGCTTGGTTATTCTCTAGGACAATACTCCCTGCTGTACAAGGCCTTCCTGCCTGCGACACTACACTGCTGTCAGCCTAGAACCTTCAAGCCTCCAGAAAAATGCATTGGAAGGAATTAGGCAACCGCATTAAACATCTTGCAGCTGCAGCTCACCCCTTCCACTGGGCTGTTAAATGTCACAGTTAATAAGACGTTTCTCCCAGTGTCGGAGTGAGTGCCAGGTGAGCAGTGCTGTCTGTTTCTCTTGAAATAGCTGAAATGAAATGGGGCTTGTGTGTGGGGTCTGCTGTCACACAGGCCCAGTTGTTTTTTTACTAGTTTACCAGTGCTTTAAACGCTGATGTTTCTTCATTTGAGAACCAATGTGTCTAACGGTTTCCATTTCAAAATATTGCTTTGTAGCTGTTATCACACAATCAAAATGAGGTGCTTCTTTGGTGTGTAGTCTCATGATCTGAGGTTAGGCTATTTGCCTGTCTGTTCTTGTATGTGGTAAAGAGGCTGCAATGGGTTTCTCGGTTCGTGAATGAATGGTCTTTCTGTTGGCAATGAAATAAAATCAAACACGACTGTCTCTAAGGTTTATTTGAATTAGTCGCTGCCCTTTTTAAATGCATTGGGATGGACCAGGGATGACCCCCTGAGACGCATGTTCTAGACCTGTTACTTTTAAGTTTGTTTTTTAAAATTGTTGCAACCCCCATTACTAGCCTGTTCAACCTCACTTGTATTGTCTGAGATTCCCAAAGATTGGAAAGCTGCCGAGGTCATCCCCCTCTTCAAAGGGGGTAACACTCTAGACCCAAACTGCTACAGACCTATATCTGTCCTACCCTGTCTTTCTAAGGTCTTTGAAAGCCAAGTTAACAAACAGATTACAGACCATTTCGATTCCCACCGTACCTTCTCCGCTATGCAATCTGGTTTCAGAGCTGGTCATGGGTGCACCTAAGCCACGATCAGGGTTCTAAACAACATCATAACCGCCGTCGATAAGAGACATTACTGTGCAGCCGTATTCATCGACCTGGCCAAGGCTTTTGACTCTGTCAATCACCACATTCTTATTGGCAGACTCGACAGCCTTGGTTTATCAACTACTTCTCAGACAGAGTTCAGTGTGTCAAATCGGAGGGCCTGTTGTCCAGACCTCTTAACAGTCTCTATGGGGGTGCCACAGGGTTCAATCCTCGGGCCGACTCTCTTCTCTTTGTGTACATCAATGATGTTGCTCTTGCTGCTGGTGATTTTCTGATACCTTTATGCAGACAACACCATTCTGTATACTTCTGTATACCCCTCTCTGGACACTGTGTTAACTAACCTCCAGACAAGCTTCAATGCCATACAACTCTCCTTCTGTGGCCTCCAACTGCTCTTAAATGCAAGTAAAACTAAATGCATGCTATTCAACCAATCACTGCCACGCACCTGTTCGCCCGTCCAGCATCACTACTCTGGACGGCTCTGACTTAGAATACGTGGACAACTACAAATACCTAGGTGCCTGGCTAGACTGTAAATTCTCCTTCCAGACTCACATTAAGCATCTCTAATCCAAAATTATATCTAGAATCGGCTTCCTATATCGCAACAAAGCATCCTTCACTCATGCTGCCAAACATACGCTCGTAAAACTGACCATCCTACTGATCCTCGGCTTCGGTGACGTCATCTATAAAACAGCCTCCAACACTCTACTCAACAAATTGGATGCCGTTTATCACAGTGCCATCCATTTTGTCACCAAAGCCCCATACGCTGCCCACCATTGCGACCTGTACGCTCTCGTTGGTTGGCCCTCGCTTCATACTCGTCGCCAAACCCACTGGCTACAGGTTATCTACAAGTCTCTGCTCGGTAAAGCCCCGCCTTATCTCAGCTCACTGGTCACCATAGCAGCACCCAGTCATAGCATGCGTTCCAGCAGGTATATCTCACTGGTCACCCCCAAAGCCAATTCCTCCTTAGGTCGTCTTTCTTTCCAGTTCTCTGCCTCCAATGACTGGAACGAACTGCAAAAATCTCTGAAGCTGGAGACTCGCATCTCCCTCACTAGCTTTAAGCGCCAGCTGTCAGAGCAGCTCACAGACCACTGCACCTGTACATAGCCCATCTGTAAACAGCCCATATATCTACCTACCTCATCCCCATACTGTATTTATTTATTTATCTTGCTCCTTTGCACCCCAGTATCTCTACTTGCACATTCATCTTCTGCACATCTACCATTCCAGTGTGTAATTGCTATATTGTAATTACTTCGCCACCATGGCCTATTTATTGCCTTAACTCCCTTATCTTACCTCATTTGCACTCGCTGTATATAGACTTTTATTTTGTTCTACTGTGTTATTGACTGTTTTGTTTATTCCATATGTAACTCTGGTGTTGTATGTGTCGAATTGCAATGCTTTATCTTGGCCAGGTCGCAGATGCAAATGAGAACTTGTTCTCAACTAGCCTACCTGGTTAAATAAAGGTGAAATAAATCAAATCAAGTTGAGTTGGCTACGGTCTACTTACTAGTTCTGTCAGCACTAGCGGTGTCACCTGACAGGCAAAGTCGGCCACCCACTGACCCCAGTCACGGTGTGTAGTATGCTTTACATCACCATCTGAAAATAGTGTGGCTGGTATTGGGTAGGTACATCATACCAGCTCTCTGTAAAGGAATCTTAAGCCAGAGATTGTTTGGAGAAAGGAAGAGTTGTAGAATAAGGCCATTCACTGAATTCAATGCCACCCGAGTGGCAGTTTTGTTCACCACTTCCCAGTGAAAGCAATGTACCTTTTTATTGTTACTGAATGACTGCTGCTTCAAATTCGTAACCAAATCCAACGGTTTTTACCCCTCCAGATTTCTGCAGTTCCAGCAGCAGCCCCTCGTTCCAGCCCATCCGCAGCCAGATTCCCATCCCCACTGCCCATGTCATGCCTTCCACGGCCGGACCACCGGCCTCCAAGCCCCAGCCCTGTTCCCAAGAAGATTCCCAGGCTTCTGCCGAGGCACACAGGCCCTCCTCGGGCTCCCGAACCTCCAGTGGAACCTCCAGCTCGAAGTCGTCCTCCCTCTCCAAATCAGCCTCTTCCCCCAACCTGGACATGGCACAAGACGGCATGGGGGGAGCCGACCCCGCCGGACCCAAGCCAGACTGCTTGAGCCGCTACCGCAGCCTCGTGAACGGACTAGACCACTCTTTGTTCCCCTCGGGGGACCACTCTTGCATGGAAGAGGGCCAGAGGTTCGACATGCCTGCCATGGAGCCCACAATGAACCAATCTGCCCTGCTGGCGGGCTACTGCCCCGACGTCCGACTCAGGCTCCAGATGACCAGCCTGGGGGTGACTCCCGAGTGCAGTGGAGAAGCCTACAGGGGTGCCATGGAGCACTCGTACAAGGCTCTCCCCGAGACAAGGCCAGGGGTCCCCGGAGCTCCAGACCCCTACAGCCAGAGGAGCAGCCAGCCCAGTGGAACTGTGGCTGGGTCAGCAGGTGTGTACCCCAGCTCTCTGTATCTGCAGACCCAGGCTCTGTTGAGGGAGGCCAAGGCCTATGAACCCATGCTGCAGGAGAGATGCAGCGAGATGCTCAGCTGGCAACAGCAACAGCAGCACAAGCAGCAGCTGGAGAGTCTCCGTGTGCAAGTGGAGCAGATGCAGGTGAGCTGAGCATTTAGACGTAAGAACAGCTAGCGTAAGACTGACCCATTTCACTCTGGAGTACACATGTAGTTAACATTAGACCTGATCACAATTCCCATGTTAGGACAACAGAAAACATTTTATGTGAGTAAAGTGGTTGAATGTTGCCAAATTTAGAGAAGATGGCTTCCTTTTCTAAATTGTTGTATTTATTTTAGCTTTAATATTGTAGCTTCCATCAGTGTAATTGTCTGCATCACTTCCAACCCCCCATATATTATGTTGCATATACATACTGTCGTGTCATTGGCATCCTTAAAACTGAAGACTTATTTATCAAATAACTCTCTAATTATTATTATTACACGATTAAACTGAGTAATCATGTAACTGTAATTAACTAGGAAGTCGGGGCACCAAGGACAATATTCAGATTATAAAGTTATATTTTTCCTAATATAACTTTCAAATATTTTGATATCTGATCACTTAGTCTTCTGATTAATGAATTATTATTTAGTTAGTCTCATTCCAAATGTCGTAAATTGTTGGTTATCTGCACGAACCCAGTCTTCACCGAGTCATCCATACATCAATTGTCTTAAAATAATTTATTTACTAAGTAATTCACAGAAATGCATCACACAAGCAAACAAAATAGATATTTTTACAAAGAAATGATAGGGGGATGTGCCCTAGTGGGCTAAACCGGTATGGCGGCTTGTTAGACAGTGATAATTGAAATGCTAATCCTTTGCACATGAACACTCACTCATTTGGGAACAATTGCAATCAATATATTTACGCTCAGTGAGTCGTCGGGGTCTCTGTTGAAAAGTTTGTTTCTGTTGGAGAGTCTGTCCGCTCTCGCTCTGTGTGTGAATGACAGTCATTCATGTCGTTATAGAATAGATGTTTCGGCGGTTGTCTTCGCGTTCAATGATACCGAATTCCTAGCTGCAGGCTAGTAATTAATATCAAAGACTTGATCTTATTTTGACGGTATCGATCGTCTAAGAGTTTAACCACGTGGTATGGTTAAAAGATTCATCCATCTACTCAAACTTTAGTTTTATGGTCTCTACTCAAACCTTGGCCCTCTCGTGGTAAGCTGGTCTGCAACCTTTAGCTATCTCGTAATTGAAGTAAGCTCGGTCTCCTCTCAAACCTTGGCCCTCTCGTTATCGAGGTAAGCTGGTCTGTAATAGAAAACCCGAGTGGGGGTGTTATTTGGAAGAGCAGAAAAGGGCCTGTCCCAGGACACCAGACCATAACTGTGCTCATGGGCGGTCCTCTGATTTAGTTAAACTCCAAAGGGAATTGGAGTTTCCTTCAATAAAAAGCCCAAAATCACATTACACGATTTCACAAACAGTATGATCCTCACTCATCTTATACAACAATTAGATGTAAGCCCATATCTGAGGCTATTGTATAAACAACGTTATGGTAATGTGGCTGTATTGTCTACAATGAGTTTCACAAAATTGTACCAAACGGACCAGTTCGTAGCTGCATTCTTCACCGATCTTTTATACGTTCTCCAGAACATAAATACTGTTCGGACCTCCAGTTCTGTGAGGTGGAAGAAATTCCTTTGTTCTCTCTGAACTCACTCTCTCTATACAGTGGCCATGAGGAGATCATCTCCTCCAGGAATTTACAACCTGAGGTCGCAGCAGCCTGAGTAGGAGACAGAGAGAGGGGGGATGGTGCTCACTGTACTCAAAGAGGGCAACGTCATGACAATACACACACACTACCAGTTAGAAGTTTGGACACACTTACTCAAGGGTTTTTATTTATTTTCTACATTGTAGAATAATAGTGATGACATCAAAATGGAATAACACATATGCAATCATGTAGTAACCAAAAAAGTGTTAGACAAATCAAAATATATTTCTTCTTCAAAGTAGCCTTCTTCAAAGTAGCCACCTTTTGCCTTCATGACAGCTTTGCACACCCTTGGCATTTTCTCAAACAGCTTCACCTGGAATGCTTTTCCAAGAGTCTTGAAGAAGTTTTCCTTCACTCTGCGGTCCATCTCATCCCAAACCATCTCAATTGGGTTGAGGTCAGGTGATTGTGGAGGCCAGGTCATGTGAGGCAGCACTCCATCACTCTCCTTCTTGGTCAAATAGCCCTTACACAGCCTGGAGGTGTGTTGGGCCATTCTTGTTGGAAAATAAAATTATAGTCCCACTAAGCACAAACCAGATAGGAGCACATATAGCTGCAGAATGCTGTGGTAGCCATGCTGGGTAAGTGTGCCTTGAATTCTTAATAAATCACTGACAGTGTCACCAGTAAAGCACCATCACACCTCCTCAATGCTTCATGGTGGGAACCACCCATGCGGAGATCATCCATTCACATACTCTGCATCTCACAAAGACACAGGGGTTGGGAACCAAAAATCTCAATTTTGACCAAAGGACAGATTTCCACTGGACTAATGTCTAATTCTCGTGCTTCTTGGGCGAAGCAAGTCTCTTCTTATTATTGGTGTCCTTTAGTAAAAAATAAAGAGAAACCCTTGAATGATTAGGTGTCAACTTTTGACTGGTAATATATATATATCTCACACACACACAGTGGTGTAAAAATCCTTTAAAGTACTACTTAAGTAGCTTTTGGGGGTATCTGTAGTTCTGTATTTTACTTTACTATCTATATCTTTCACAACTTCTCCTTTTACTTCACTACATTCTTAAAGAAAATTGTGCTTTTTACTCAACATTTTCCCTGACAACTAAAAGTACTTGTTACATTTTGACAGAAAATGGTCAAATTCACGCACTTATTAAGAGAACATCCCTGTTCATCCCTACTACCTCTGATCTGGCGGACTCACTAAACATGTTTTCTTTGTAAATTAATGCGTTGTGTTCCTGGCCCTCCATACAAAAATAATTGTGCTGTCTGGTTTATATAATATAAGGAATATTGAAATGAATACTTTTACTCAAGTAGTACTGGGTGACTTTTACTTGAGTCATTTTCTATAGAGGAATCTTTACTTTTACTACAGTGACTTGTGTACTTTTTCCACGTTTGTGTATTTATTACGCTACCACCCCTCCCCCAACTGGAGCAAACTAGTGAATAACAACGCTTAGACCCTGTATTTCCAGCTTATACATACTATATATATTTTATGGACATATTTTGCTTGCTTTTAATCCTGGCCTTCCTCTCCCATCTAGTTCTGATGTCCATCTGGTTTGATTTCTATTTGGCATATCTTTCAAACTGCTCTTTCCAAAAAGTTCTTAACCTATATACGTTTTACAGGCACAGTATGTTTTACATTTTAGTTATCTTGCTATTAGTTGTTATTAGTCACAACCTTCAGCTACATTCAAACCCTCCTTGGTTATAAGGCTGTTGGGTATTCTTTATAGTTGAGTCGGACATCGGACATGTCCAATACATTGTGTGTGTGCAGATGATGACTGCTGGAGTGGGCCAGTACCCTGCTCTCTACTCCACCTCCTCCATGCCACCAGAGACCAGGAAGTGGGAGGCGGCGATCAAAGCCAACGAGAGCATTCTGAAGGAGAAGGAGCTCGTCATCGAGAGGTACACGCCTATTACTTCAGATTGAAAAGGTTCACCAAACTCACTTCGGCCTTGCTTGAACAAAATAATCAGGTGCACGACTGCTGGATAATCCCAAGAAAGTATTCCTTACCCTAGGACACTGCGACTGGTGACTGACTATCCAGGAGAAAAAGGAAAAAGTGCCTGCGTTGATCAGTCTTTTTTTTTGTGGGGGGTGTGACAGACAAACAGGCTTATGTTCTGGCGCAGCGCGCCTTTATCAGAGCCTTGGGTAGGCTGAAAGTAATCTCTGATCCATGAAGACGCTCCTTTAAAGTGTCCTGGGGTAAGGGATATCTAATAACCTACCTGGAAAAAAACAAATATTTTCTATACACTTCCAGCGGGCTGTGTCAGGGAAGTGTGTGTGTGGTATCTGACCATATCACTGGTGTTTTACTCTGGGCTGTGTTGTTTGTAGACAGAAGCAGCAGATGTCTCAGCTGGAGCAGCGGCTGCGGGAGAGCGAGCTGCAGGTCCACGGAGCCCTGCTCGGCCGCGGCGCTCCGTACGGCGATATTTGTCTGCTCCGACTGCAGGTGAGCGAGCAGAGCACACTCGCACATCCTTTTACATTTTGTCATTTAGCAGACTCTCTTATCCAGAGCCCCACACACACACTTCATGGAGCTGAAACTGCATGACCATGGATGACCTCGAAGTCTTTCCTGTGTGACCTTCCAGGAGGCTCAGAGGGAGAATGCCTTCCTGCGGGCCCAGTTTGCAGAGCGCGGTGACTGCGCCGCCCAGGAGAAGGCGGAGGCAGAGCGCCGCCTCGGTGCCGTGGAGGCGGAGACGCGGCGCCTAAACGATGCGCTGAGGGAGACCAGCGAGAGGCACGCCGAGGAGCTGAAGAAGCAGGAGGAGAGGGTGAGAAGTCGGGCCACAACATCACACTGCTACATTGATAGTCCAGTTGCTAATTACATAAACTGATTCCCTTTTCGAATTGCATAACGTCAGTTATTTCATGTGACTAGGTGTCGTGTTGCAGTCGGGGAATTTTTCTATTTATAAAAAGTGACCGTTATTCCATACTGTGTAGATTCGCAGCCGGGACAAGCACATCAACAGCCTGAAGAAGAAGTGCCAGAAGGAGGCAGAGCAGAACCGAGAGAAGCAGCAGCGCATCGAGACTCTGGAGCGCTACCTCGCTGACCTGCCCACTATGGAGGACTACCAGGGCCAGAGCAAACAGGTCAAAACCAGCACAGACTGCATTAAACACACACATACCTTCATCTCACTCAACACAACTACGTCCTACCTCATCAAAATGACTGGGTGTTTATGGTCACGTTCCAGGTCGTCTTTTTATTGCCGTCTGGCGATTTTAAAAATATATACATATATTTTTTGTGTTCACTATCTCAGGAGTCTCATTAATAAGATGTATAAATCGTCTGATTTGCCACACGCGAGCGGGCCGTGAGTTTAGTGCTGACGTGTGTGGTGTGTGTTTTAGCTGTCGGAGGCGGAGCAGCGGGCGTCCCAGCTGCAGGGCCGGGTCAGAGAGCTGGAGGTGTGTCTGGAGGAGGGTCGCTCACACACCCGGGAGAAGGACACCCAGCTGGAGGAGCAGAGACGCCGGGAGAGGGAGCTGCTCACCACTGTCACCAGGTACACACACACACACCAATCTAAACTCGACGCTATGGTTAGAAAAGAGCAAACTCTCTGAGCTATCTAACCAGGGCCAAGTATTTTACTACCACACACACAGCTTTACACTCATTCTGAAATGATTGCATTCCAGGTGTGCATGCACGCCTACTCGCATAACCTACGCTGTTTGTATAATGACCCGTTTTGGTCATTTTGTTTTTGTGTGTCAGTTTACAAGAGCGTGTGCAGGAGGGCTTGGAGGACGGGGCAAGGTTACCCTCCCTGGATGTGGAAATACTCAGAGGGGAAAACGGCAGCCTGAGAGAGGAACAGCAGAGACTTAAAAGGTCAGTCTTTTCATCTGGTTCCTTCCTTACATTGACATTTTCACCCGGTACATTACATTGTGAAATGTTTCTCTGCTTTTTGTGGTTGTCGTCTCGTGCTGGTTCTAAAACGTTCCCGTTCTTCTCTTCTTGTCCAGGTCCTAGAGAAGCAGCTGAGGGTGATGGAGAAACTGGGCGCCCAGATCGTAGTACGTGATACGAATTCAATCAGTTCACACCTCGGATGATACAGTGGGGCAAAAAAGTATTTAGTCATCCACCAATTGTGCAAGTTCTCCCACTTAAAAATGAGGCCTGTAATTTTCATCATACTTCAACTATGACAGACAAAATGAGGGGAAGAAATCCAGAAAATCACATTGTAGGATTTTTTTTATGAATTGATTTGCAAATTATGGTGGAAAATAAGTATTTGGTCACCTACAAACAAGCAAGATTTCTGGCTCTCACAGACCTGTAACTTCTTCTTTAAGAGGCTCCTCTGTCCTCCACTCATTACCTGTATTAATGGCACCTGTTTGAACTTGTTATCAGTATAAAAGACACCTGTCCACAACCTCAAACAGTCACACTCCAAACTCCACAATGGCCAAGACCAAAGAGCTGTCAAAGGACACCAGAAACAAAATTGTAGACCTGCACCAGGCTGGGAAGACTGATCTGCAGTAGGTAAGCAGCTTGGTTTGAAGAAATCAACTGTGGGAGCAATTATTAGGAAATGGAAGACATCCAAGACCACTGATAATCTACCTCGATCTGGGGCTCCACGCAAGATCTCACCCTGTGGGGTCAAAATGATCACAAGAACGGTGAGCAAAAATCCCAGAACCACACTGGGGGACCTAGTGAATGACCTGCAGAGAGCTGGGACGAAAGTAACAAAGCCTACCATCAATAACACACTACGCCGACAGGGACTCAAATCCTGCAGTGCCAGACGTGTCCCCCTGCTTAAGCCAGTACATGTCCAGGCCCGTCTGAAGTTTGCTAGAGAGCATTTGGATGATCCAGAAGAAGATTGGGAGAATGTCATATGGTAAGATGAAACCAAAATATAACTTTTTGGTTTGAGGACAAATAATGCTGAGTTGCATCCAAAGAACACCATACCTACTGTGACGCATTGGGGGTGGAAACATCATGCTTTGGGGCTGTTTTTCTTCCCCAAAAATCACTGCTCTAGAGGAGATATGCATGGAGGAATGGGCCAAAATACCAGCAACAGTGTGTGAAAACCTTGTGAAGACTTGTGAAAACGTTTGACCTCTGTCATTGCCAACAAAGGTTATTATAACAAAGTATTGAGATAACTCAAGTTTATTGACCAAATACTTATTTTCCACCATAATTTGCAAATTCATTAAAAATCCTACAATGTGATTTTCTGTTTTTTTTTTTTCCTTATAATTTTGTCTGTCATAGTTGAAGTGTACCTATGATGAAAATTACTGGCCTCTCATAATTTTAAGTGGGAGAACTTGCACAATTGGTGGCTGACTAAATACTTTTTTGCCCCACTGTATCTCTATGAGTAACCAAATGGACTTAGTAGCCATGCCTAACCCATGTCCAACCTCTGACCTGTCTGTAGACCCTGGAGGAGCAGGTGTCCCAGGAGGAGAGCAGCTCCCATGCTATGAGAGAGGAGGTTTGTTCTAAAGAGCAGGGGCTGCTCCAGCTCCGCACAGCCATGAAGGAGGTGAGATGGTAGGACAGGACTACACGGCTACTGGAAATAATGCTCTGCTCCATGTTCTGATGGGGAATCCTCTTGAGAGCCCCAGAGTTCATGTTCTGTCCTAATGCATAAAATGATGAACTGGACAGTAGGTTCAATTTCAATAGTTATTCATTAACCATGACATTTTGGGGTGCTGGAACTGTCCATTGTATTTTACATCTATGATGATTCTCCAGCACCCAACAATTTTAGGTGTAGAAACACGGAGTTGAATATGTTGCCTATTTCTGTCATTCTTAACGGTGTTTTCTCTGCGTATTCCCAGCTGTCGGCCCAGAACCAGGAACTAATGGAGCAGAACCTGACCCTCCATGAGCGTCTGGAGGACTCTGAGAGGGTGAACCTGGACAGGACGTCGTCCTCTCTGCGGCCGGCCGGGGCCCGCCTCACCCAGCGTCTCCATGGGGAGATGGCCTCGTGCCTCTGCGACCTGCGCTCCCTCTGCAACGTCCTGACCCAGCGGTCACAAGGCCGAGACCCCAACCTCTCGCTGCTGCTTGGCATTACATGTGAGTGATGGCCACTGCAGGGTTTAGTAGCATTAAAAGAAGGCTGCTGCTATTTTTCACTTAATCCTGAAACGCTGATCAGTTGTAGCTTGAGCAATGGTAAAAGATGAATGTTTGATCAATTTAAGTGTTGTCGCCACAGAATACTTCCAGCGTTGTAATGCGTTGTCGCCCTACGTCATACTTCCAGGTCTGTCACTTATCTTTTGAATGGTCTTGATGATTGTATCATCAATTTCCTGAAAGTGTTGGTTTTTTAAGGTGTGTGTTTTTTTGGGGGGGTTGATGAATTTACTTCAGCCAGATGACTTATGTTCTTGTGCTGGAAACCATATGCTCTACATTTTTGCCCGTTGAAGACCATTCAAAAAGCCTAAAGTTATAAAACGACAAGGCTCCATTCTGAAGAGAAGGGGGGGAAAAGAAAACTTTCATAGTGTGTAGTAACTGTTTTTTCTTCACCCCAGCTCCCCCGCCCATGGCAGAGCAGGTGGAGGATTGGCTGAGTCCTGAGGTCCTCCAGAGGAAGTTGACTGAAGCACAGCAGCTGCGTCATGACGTGGAAGAGCTCCGCACCACCGTCTCAGACCGCTACGCCCAGGACATGGGAGAGAACTGCATTACCCAGTAGCCCCAGCTGCTAGCCTGTCTCTAAAACAGACTGAACCGTCAGGCTAATTGGTTAAGGCTTCCATGTTGGCCTTGCTTCTTCCATACTCCATTGAGTATGAAATGGAATCTCATGTTGGCCCATTGGGGACGGAATCCTTGATCGGGTCATGCATTTCAGTCAAAGGGCTTATGGTGAAAGAGCTGTTCTCAAACCAGTGTGTGTTTTTTGTTTTTATCAATGTTTTACTGATACATTTGTTTCTTTGTGTTGTCAGAGGCCCTCCCTTCTTTTTATGACACACATGGATGGGGTTGTTGTCTTTTTCAATAAATAACACTATTTTATTATTTAAATCTTCCCTCTGGGGAAATAATGTTGGATGTGGTTGACAATCAACTGAAAATATTTAAATCTGTTTTTGAGTGATTCAACAGGAAATGTTACTAACCCACATTTTTTTATTTTATTTAATGGCGTATTTGTAGCATAAGACTCTGGCATGTGGGTGGCTTTTAACAGTGGTAGGGCTAATACTGAAAAGACATTCTGTCAGCCTTATAACAGAGACTGTTCAGAGACCTCTGTCCCGTCTGTAAATTATGATTTTATTTTAATGTTAGCAGATGTTTCTCTCAGGTAGTGGGCTTGCTTTGCTGTTCAATCGTGCCTGTCTGTGCTTTTGTTGCCATCACCATGCAAGCCAATATACTCCCAGGCAAATTTGCTAGTGGCTTTCTTTCTCTCAACTTGACTTATTTTTGGTGTTTCAGCCGACAGAGCAACTCAATACATTCCTTAAACATTGCTTCATGGGTTGTCCTCGAAGAAGATATGTCAAAGCTAGTTATGGGGGATAACGGTCTGTGACGATGTGGACTGAAGCCATTTTTACACACTCAACAGTATTTGTGGGACTGGTTGTTATGGGTCTGTTTACTCTTGCAGAGCGACATACTGTAATCTAACAGGTGAGTCCCTGTGCCTACTTTGTCCTGATACACTGTTCACTTTGGTGCCCTCATCTGTACTAGCAAAATGCTATCTAATAGCAAGAAATGTTTGGTTTCAAATGAATAACATAACTAATGGTTGTCAGAATTTTGTCATCAAAAATAATGTGACATGACTGACCACTAACTTTATTCTAGTTTGTTTCAGTGGTCGAAGAGCAAAAAGAGTTCATTTATTGCTGGAATGTCACGTCAAATGCTTTCCTTCAGTTGATGAACATCATGACACTAACTTGGGACAGACTTGTCTAGATGAGACTGAGTTCTCATTTGAGCTTTAACAAAGTTAGACAACTTGCCTTATGTCATGTTTTTATATTGAATTTATCCTTAATTGTATTTACACTGAAATAAAGTTTGTTTTCAATAAGTTGGCTTGGCGATCTCCACGTGGTGAATTGTAATTTAATTGTTATAAAATCTTTCCATTTTAAAAGGTAGTCAGCGACTATAACGTAGCTGCAGTGGGTACATTTTCCACAGCAACTAAGATGATTGGTGCGCCAGGCTAAACGTCTGCTGTTTTGATCCCTTTGGCTACGACAAAAGAGCGTGAAGAGAGCCCATGCCCATGTGCAGCACATACTGTGTGTGTGTGTGTGTGGACTGTGAGAGCAAAGTCTTGCATCTGCGGTGCTGCTCGTGCACCGTTATTTTGTTATCTCTACCTTGTAAGCAGTTATGGTTCGAGGTGAATTATCAGCATCAATAATTATTGCAAGTATTCCTATGGAAATTAGGATTGTTCCCATGTCATGATGATCCTGAAAAGGATAGTTCTGTATGTACGTGTTGGCACCCCCTAGTGTGGCATCCCTATGAGATCTGAATATACATGCTTATGAAAGGAGAGCAACAGGGCGATTGTTGTTCTGTCATTGAGGTGGGCCTGGCCAAGTCCTGAGCAGCATTGGGAGTGAGCCCACAGGAGAGGAGTGTCAGTCCTCACTGTGCCAGCGCTGTGGGAACACTGATGATGTCATATGCTGGGGACTCTGTCCATCTGAAGTTATGAGGAGGGAGAGAGTTGATAGTGATGGCACTGGGCTTTCATAACATGTCAAACAGACAGATGTGACTTAGTTCTGGTATGCAGATTGTCACTGATCATTTGGACAAATTGCGATTTCCCCAGTTAGAAGAGTGGATACTTCACTAGCCTCGTTGGTACATTTTCTAGCACGTCTCCCCCGAGAATATATATTTTTTTCAATGTAGTAGGTGGATCAGCTTTAATATTGCAAATAGAAGCCACAATCAATGTAATTGTCTACATTTACTTTGGGGGGAAAAAATATATATATATATATATATATATTACCAGCCAAAAGTTTGGACACTTACTCATTCAAGAGTTTCTTTATTTTGATTTTTTACATTGCAGAATAATAGTGAAGACCAACTATGGAATCACATAACGAAAAAGTGTTAAACAAATCAAAATATATTTTATATTCTTCAAAGTACTCTTTGTGTTGATAACAGCATTGCACACACTTGGCATTCTCTCAACCAACTTCACCTGGAATAATTCCAACAGTATTGAAGGAGTAAGCACAAATGCTGAGCATTTGTTGTTCTGCTTTTCCTTTTGATCCAAAACATAAAGCAAAATCTACAATGGAATGGTTCAAAAATAAACATATCCAGGTGTTAGAATGGCCAAGTCAAAGTCCAGACCTGAATCCAATCGAGAATCTGTGGAAAGAACTGAAAACTGCTGTTCACAAATGCTCTCCATCCAACCTCACTGAGCTCGAGCTGTTATGCAAGGAGGAATGGGAAAAAAAATTCAGTCTCTCGATGTGCAAAACTGATAGACATACCCCAAGCGACTTACAGCTGAAATCGCAGCAAAAGGTGGCGCTACAAAGTATTAACTTAAGGGGGTTGAATAATTTTGCACGCCCAATTTTTCAGTTTTTGATTTGTTAAAGTTTGAAATATCCAATAAATGTCGTTCCACTTGTTGTTGATTCTTCACAAAAAAATACAGTTTTATATCTTTATGTTTGAAGCCTGAAATGTGGCAAAAGGTCGCAAAGTTCAAGGGGGCCGAATACTTTCGCAAGGCACTGTATATGTTATCCTTCAAATTAAAAAAAATATATATAAAAAAATATATATATAAAATAATAAATATATATATATATACATACACGCAGTTGAAGTTGGAAGTTTACATACACTTAGGTTGGAGTCATTTAAAACTCGTTTTTCAACATTTCTTGTTAACAAACTGTAGTTTTGGCAAGTCGGTTAGTACATCTACTTTGTGCATGGCACAAGTAATTTTACCAACAATTGTTTACAGATTATTTCACTCATAATTCACTGCATCACAATTCAAGTGGGTCATACATTTACATACACTAAGTTGACTGTGCCTTTAAAAAGCATGGAAAATTCCAGAAAAGGATGTCATGACTTTAGGAGTTTCTGATAGGCTAATTGACATAATTTGAGTCAATTGGAGGTGCACCTGTGGATAAATTTCAAGGCCTACCTTCAAACCCAGTACCTCTTTGCTTGACATCATGGGAAAATCAAAATAAATCAGCCCAGACCTCAGAAAACAAATTGTAGACCTCCACAAGTCTGGTTCATCCTTGGGAGCAATTTCCAAATGCCTGAAGGTACCACGTTCATCTCTACAAACAATAGCACGCGAGTATGAACACCATGGGACTACGCAGCCATCATACCGCTCAGGAAGGAGACGCGTTCTGTCTCCTAGAGATGAACGTACTTTGGTGTGAAAAGTGCAAATCAATCCCAGAACAACAGCAAAGGACCTTGTGAAGATGCTGGAGAAAACAGGTACAATTATATCTATCCACAGTAAAAACGAGTCCTATATCAACATAACCTGAAAGGCCACTCAGCAAGGAAGATGCCACTGCTCCAAAACCGCCATAAAAAAGCCAGACTATGATTTGCAACTGCACATATCGTACCTTTTGGAGAAATGTCCTCTGGTCTGATGAAACAAAAATAGAACTGTTTGGCCATAATGACAATTGTTATGTTTGGAGGAAAAAGGGGGAGGCTTGCAAGCCGAAGAACACCATCCCAACCGTGAAGCACAGGCGTGGCAGCAACATGTTGTGGGGGTGCTTTGCTGCAGGAGGGACTGGTGCACTTCACAAAATAGATGGCATTATGAGGGAGGGAAATTATGTGAATATATTGACGCAAAATCTCAAGACATCAGTCAGGAAGTTAAAGCTCGGTCGCAAATGGGTCTTCCAAATGGACAATGACCCCAAGCATACTTCCAAAGTTGTGGCAAAATGGCTTAAAGACAACAAAGTCAAGGTATTGGAGTGGCCATCACAAAGCACTGACCTCAATCCTATAGAACATTTGTGGGCAGAACTGAAAAAGCGTGCGCGAGCAAGGAGGCCTACAAACCTGACTCTGTTACACCAGCTCTATCAGGAGGAATGGGCCAACATTCACCCAACTTATTGTGGGAAGCTTGTGGAAGCTTGTGCTACCTGAACCGTTTGACCCAAGTTAAACAATTTAAAGGCAATGCTACCAAACACTAATTGAGTGTATGTAAACTTCTGACCCACTTGGAATGTGATGGAATAAATAAAAGCTGAAAAAAATAATTCTCTACTATTATTCTGACATTTCGCATTCTTAACTGACCTAACTGACCTAAAACAGGGGATTTTTACTAGGATTAAATGTCAGGAATTGTGAAAACTGAATAAAAAAATATTTACATGAGGTGTATGTAAACTTCCGACTTCAATTGTAGGTGTGTCCAAACTTTTGACTGGTACTGTATATTTTCAACTGTGCTGCTATGTTTCACAAAAAATCTGAAACTATATACATTTTACGGACACTATATATTTTACATTAGTTTTCTTGTTTTTTTGGTGTTCTTTTTAGTCCCACCATTCAGCTACCCTCAACCCCTCCCAATATAAATATTTGAACACCATCTAGTTTTGATTTCTATTTGCCATATATGTTTCAACTGTGCTGTGACGTTTCAAAAAAGTTCAGAACCTTTCTATTCTCATAGTTTCTACAGATTGTAAATCAAAGAGAAACATTTTTGCGAAGAGTATTATTTTATACAATGATCGATTGTCAATGACTTTTCAGATCACCCAGTAGTGCTATTTGCAGAGTTCACACCAGGTACAGTCGTGTGAACATTTCGGGCACCCCTCTGAGGCTGCATAAGAATTTACTCTGTCGTCACAGAAAATGATCACCGTGGCATGCCATTCATTTTCTAATAAAAGCTGAGTACTGGGGTATTGTCCAGACAAAGATTTTTAGTGTAGCAATATTAAGTTGTATGAAATTAAATCAGATGTGAAAAATAGGCTATGAAAAAATGTGCGCACCCTTGTCATTCTGTTGATTTGAATACCTGTAACTACTTAGCACTGATTAATTGGAACACACAATTGGTTTGGTGAGCTCATTAAGCCTTGAACTTCATAGACTAGTGCATCCAATGAGAAAGGGTATTTAAAGGTGGCCAATTGTAAGTTGTTCTCTTTGACTCACTCTCCTCTGAAGAGTGGTGACATGGGGGCCTCAAAACAACTCTCAAATGACCTGAAAACAAAGATTGGTCAACATTATGGTTTAGATGAAGGCTACAAAAAGCTATCACAGAGATTTAAGCTGTCAGTGTCCACTGTGAGGAACATAGTGAGGAAATGGAAGACCACAGGCACAGTTCTTGTGAAGGCCAGAAGTGGCAGGCCAAGTAAAATCTCAGAGGCGAAGGATGGTGAGAAAGGTCAAAAACAGCCCACAGACCACCTCCAAAGACCTACAACATCATCTTGCTGCCGATGGTGTCACTGTGCATTGTTCAACAATTCAGCGCACTTTGCACAAGGAGAAGCAGTATGGGAGAGTGATGCGGAAGAAGCCTTTTCTGCACACACGCCACAAACAGAGTCGCTTGAGGTATGCAAACGCACATTTGGACAAGCCAGATTCATTTTGGAATAAGGTGCTGTGGACTGATGAAACAAAGATTGCGTTATTTGGTCATAACAAGGGACGTTATGTATGGCAGCAAAAGAACACAGTGTTCCAAGAAAAACACTTGCTACCCACAGTAACATTTGGTGGGGGTTCCATCATGCTATGGGGCTGTGTGGCCAGTGCCGGTACTGAGACTCTTGTTAAAGTTGAGGGTTGCATGGATTCCACTCAATATCAGCAGATTCTTGGGAATAATGTTGAAGAATCAGTCACAAAGTTGAAGTTATGCCAGGGCTGGATATTTCAACAAGACAACGACCCAAAACACTGCTCAAAATCTACCCGGGTATTTATGCAGAGGAAAAAGTTCTGGAATGGCCATCCCAGTCCCCAGACCTGAATATCATTGAGAATCTGTGGGATGATTTGAAGCGGGCTGTCCAACCATCAAACCTAACTGAATTGGAGATGTTTTGTAAGGAGGAATGGTCCAAAATACCTTCATCCAGACACTCATTAGAGGCTATGGGAAGCGTCTAGAGGCTGTTATTTTAGCAAAAGGAGGCTCTACTAAATATTGATGTGATTTTTCTATTGGGGTTCCCAAATGTATGCACCTGTCTAATTTTGTTTTGATGCATATTTTACATTTTCTGTTAATCCAATAAACCCAATTTCACTACTGAAATATTACTGTGTCCATCAGTTATTTGATAGATCAAAATGAAATTGCTGATCCAAACACCCAATTATTTATAAATGGAAACTGTCAGGGGTGCCCAAACTTTTTCATACGACTGTAAATTTCCTGAACCTGTGACCAAAAACAAGCTACATATGGACAGTACCAAAATAAATGATGTAATGATTATGTCTCTTCGCAGCAAAATCTGACGAGCTGGGATGGTTGATACAACCATCCTATACAGTGGCTTCGGACCCCTAGACCTTTATCCACATTTTATTACGTTACAGCCTTATTCTAAAATTGATTTAATTGTTTTTTTCCCCCCTCATCAAACACAATACCCCATAATGACAAAGCAAAAACTGGTTTTGAAATGTTTGCTAATTTATGAAAAAGAAACATGTCACATTTACATAAGTATTCAGACCCTTTACTCAGTACTTTGTTGAAGCACCTTTGGCAGCAATTACATTCTTGAGTCTTCTTGGGTATGACCTGTATTTGGGGAGTTTCTCCTGTTCTTCTCTGCAGATCCTCTCAAGCTCTGTCAGGCTGGATGGGGAGCGTTGCTGCACCGCTATTTTCAGGTCTCTCCAGAGATGTTCGATCGGGTTTAAATCCGGGCTCTGGCTGGGCACTCAAGGACATTCAGAGATTTGTCCCGAAGCCACTCCTGCATTGTCTTGGCTATGTGCTTAGTGTCGTTTTCCTGTTGGAAGGTGAACTTTCGCCCCAGTCTGAGGTCCTGAGCTCCCTGGAGCAGATTTTCATCAAGGATCTCTCTGTAGTTTGCTTTGTTCATCTATCCCTCGATCCTGACTAGTCTCCCAGTCCCACCACTGAAAAACATCCCCCCCAGAATGATGCTGCCATCAGCATGCTTGGATGGTGCCAGGTTTCATCCAGACGTGATGCTTGGCATTCATGCCAAAGAGTTGAATCTTGGTTTCATCAGCCCAAAGAATCTTGTTTCTAATGTAGTCTTTAGGTGCCTTTTGGCAAACTCTAAGCAGGCTGTCATGTGCCTTCTACTGAGGAGTGGCTTCTGCCTGGCCACTCTACCATAAAGGCCTGATAGGTGGAATGCTGCAGAGATGGTTGTCCTTATGCAAGATTCTCCCAACTCCACAGAGGATATCTAGAGCTCCTTCAGTGACCATCGGGTTCTTGGTCACCTCCCTGACCAAGACCCTTCTCCCACAATTGCTCAGTTTGGCCAAGCGGCCAGATCTAGGAAGAGTCTTGGTGGTTCCAAACTTCTTCCATTTAAGAATGGAGGCCACTGTGTTCTTGGGGACCTTCAATGCTGCAGAAATGTTTTTGGTACCCTTCCCCAGATCTGTGCATCGACACAATCCTTTCTCGGAGCTCTACGGACAATTCCTTCCACCTCTTTTTGCTCTGTCAACTGTGGGACCTTATATAGACAGGTGTGTGCCTTTCCAAATCATGTCCAATCAAGTTGTAGTAACATCTCAATGGTGATCAATTGAAACAGGATGAACCTCAGCTCAACTTTGAGTCTTATTTTGCAAAGGGTCTGAATACTTATATTTTTAATACATTTGCAAAACTTTATAAAAACCTATTTTTACTTTGTCATTATGGGGGTATTGTGTGTACATTTTTTATTTATTATTCCATTTTAGAATAAGTCTGTAATGTAACAAAATGTGGAAAAAGTCAAGGGGTCTGAATACTTTCAGAAGGCACTGTATATAACATTCTATTGGTTGCAATAATTTTGTATAATTTAAATTGAAAAACTATTAAGTTTTGAATCTGGTGTCGTTTCGTGTATCAGTTCATAAACCATGTGCCTGGTACATTGAAAATCTCTTCGCAACTATTTTGCAATCTGTATGGCACAGCTGTCAATTTGTTGGTCCTTAAATGAAACTGGTATACTTTTTATATATCACAATTTTCTTGAACCTATTTTGGTTGTTAATGCAGGGTCGACAGACAAGTTCCTTACCTTCTCCCCCTTCCATTTGCCTCTTCCAATTTTGCGGTATGCAAGATTTTAGTTCTGGGTGTCCGAGATTAACATGACCCAAAAGTCACTGTGACTAAGATGAAGTACTGTGAACCTGATGGACTTCCTGGGCAAAATACTCTGCACAGCATTTTGTGGTAATGGCTCCCAACCCACCTGTGCTTGTCCAGATACTGGTGCAGGTGACCTATGGTCTCTGAGAAGTGCATCTTCATGATGTAAGTGTGCTCGCCATCCTCTGACTTTACCCTCAGTGTGGTGACATCACGGGCCGAGTCGGGAGGGGGTCAGTCTCATGCAACTCCAACCTAAGTTAGAGTAGGAGACAGCAGGTTCATAACCCACATTAGCAAATGTGTGTCCCTCTTCCAGGGTCTCCTCTGTCACAAGGTCCCACAAGGCCCCCTAGTGGTGGAAGTGAAAGTATTGTGCATAATTCTAGACACCTGCATACCTCTCTTTCAAGGCCTGTAGCACTGGTGTGTCTATGAGAGTCACCGCATGGCTGTTTGGAGCATCAGAAGAGCCCTAAACACAAGACACGGGCATGTACTAACGTATAGTATACTCACATTCATCATCTACAGGTATCAGCAGAAACATGCAACAGATCTCAGTCTCACCTGTAGACTGGCTTTCACTGAGTCCCTGATGTCAATCACTCTACCAGCCTTCACCAACACTTTGGGCAGCCTGTTCAGCAATTGGTCCATTGTCAGTGTTCTGCCTGTGGCTAACTCAATGTTCAAGTCAGAGCAAAATAGTCTTGGGGTGAATCTCAAGTGACATGCATATAGTTGAACCAAATTCAAGTATCACTTTCAATTATTTCACTGATTCCTTGCGTCCACTCCCCTCGCCTCCTCAAAGAAGATCCAAGGTTTCTTCCCATCTCATGCATCTTCAGGAGGAGACAAGGAGAGAGGAGTCGAGGAATCCAAAAAAACACAATTGAGATTCCACCCCCTGCAGTTGGTGCAACTAGAGTGTAAAGTGTAGCACATGTTTTCAGGAACAAATTGAAGCGATACAGAGGGGACCAACCGGGTATCTGGGAGACGGCACAGTACGCGTGTTCTCGTCTGTCTGTTGATTTCTCCCCCTCTGTGCATCCAACAACAGCCTGCCCCATCCCAGGGAACTCGGCCCACGGTCGCCTCTCTTGGAACTCCTCCTCTCACCCGTCGTGAACCTGTGTACACCGAAAGACGACGTGCCACTACCCACCACATAACAAACAGGAAATACATTGTCCGTGTAGTCCGTTTTCCTTACCGTAAGCACATTTGAAATCCACGCATGCACACAAAGCACGCACACACCCGAAACGGCACCCCATCTGCACACCTGTCCTGTAGGTCAGAAGGGAAGTATCCGTGCATCGCTTCTTGCATGCACTGCTGTAAAGTCATGTGCGGCAGGGTGTCAGACACACTGCAATCTGAGAGAGAGTCAATATATAGAAACATTTAAATCAGAGAATCTTCAGTGAAAATGTATCTAGAGCCATGCCTGGTTCAAATATCTTGTCTGCTTCAGTGCCTGGTCTAGGTAATGTTGTACTCTCTCGTAATAGCCTTAACAGTAGCTGATTTGGTTCTGGGTGCTGAGACTATGTACTGACTAGCCAGTTAGAGTGTAGAGAGTATTCCCTGTACAGTCTCTGTCTGTACCTGTTTGCTGACTTCCTGGTAAGAGCGGAAGGGCCAATTGAACATGAGGATGCCATTGCTGTAGAGCCTTAGTGGAATGAGGTGCTGCTGGGCCAGCTATGCTCTTCTGGACGTGACCCTGACGAAGGACTCTCCCTCCCCAGCCAGTATGTTCTACTGCTGGATGTTCTGGAGCACCAGGTCAAAGTTCATCTGGACGTTTCTCCTGGCCACAGAGGTCTCTGCAAAACACAGGCCACCATAATAAGTGAATGCATACTTGAAGACATTCTGTTTGAAAACCATCCGGGCATCACACGCGCACAGCTCTGTGAAACTTTACTGCTGCATTGAAAGAACATCAAAGTTGTGACAGAAACCACTCATTGGGGTTGTTTGGCAACTGCTTCGTACGGTTGGAAATGACAGTTTGAAGATGTGATTTGATTAGGTTTCACTTCACGTGTATATTGAAAGTCAGGCCTAAGGTGAGGATTAGTGGGTTACTGAGTACTGGGGCTGCCTGTTACGGAGGGTGTACTGTTACAGCGTGTTCAGATAGAAATGTATCATGTAGAAAGAATATGATTGTCAGAATAGGGAAATCTTAGCAGCTCTATTAACTGCTTTTCAGTCACTGCAGGCTTCCCTTTATGGTCTCAAACTGGTCTTGAATGTACAAAAAACTCAATTCATGACCTTTACCAGAGCTAGAACTCTGCCAGAGAACGTTAGCGTTGTCACATCAGGTGGCTTATCCATTGAAAAAGTGTCATCCTACAAATACCTACATATTTGGTTGGATGACAAGTTGTCCTTTAAAGATCATGTGGATAATCTTGTGGCAAAGTTTACTTTGAAATTGGGTTTTTATTTTTGTAATAAGGCTTGCTTCCCACTTATGGCTAGAAAGAAGCTTGTTCAGGCCACTTCTCTCTCTGTAATTGTAATTGTAATTGTAATATGGTGACTTGTTGTATATGCATGCAACCACCTCTGTCTTACAGAGACTGGACTCTGTTTATCATGCATCCTTGTGCTTTATTACAAATGCCAAGTCACTCACTCATTGCACATTGTACCAAAAGGTAGGTTGAACCTCACTTTATATGCGCAGAAAGATACATTTGTACTGTATGTGTTCATCTACAAAGCCCTTTTGGGTGAACTCCCTCTTTACCTCTGTAGTCTGGGTCTCCTTCACCCCCATCAGTTACCATACCCGGTCTGCTAGATGGTTGCTACTTAAAGTCCCCAGGACACTCACAGTATTAGGCAAGACTGCCTTCTCTCCTTGTGCACCAGACGGATGGATTAATCTACAATCCATGCTTCATCTAGATATGTTAGTGCCCCTGAATTAATTTCAAATATTGACGGGAGACTCTGTTACGGAGGAGTGTAAATGCTTTTTGTTGTTGTTGCCTGGATCATGTTGTACTGTACTGTTGTATGTTTTAATTATGTAATGTATTGATTGTTGCTGCCTTCTTGGCCAGGTCTCCCTTGAAAAAAGAGACTCTGGGTCTCAATGGGCTTTTCCTGGTTCAATTTCTATCTGCACCATAAGGTTCAGCACTTAATACCGCCCTGGTTTCTTTACCTGGCTGCCACACCCCTCCCTCAGAGCTCTGGGTCTGCTCAGCTTCCTTTACTTCCTGTTGTGTTGAGCTCCTCTCCGCACCCCACCCAGATCATGCCGTAGTCATTCAGAAACCACTGGGTGGTTAAAAAACCCACTGTGAGTTCAAAATAAAAAAAACTTTAAAGAGGTGAACTAAACTATTTAGAACAGACTTAAAGATGAGTCAACCACCACAACTCAACGTATAACTATGTTATACTGTATGTAGAAAAGTTCAAGTCTAAATTGGACAAGCACGGACTAAGATATATTGTGAATCACACAGACACAGGTTCGTGCTTCCACGGCTTTCAATACAGTGCGGCCCATCCATGTCTGTGCAATGTACCAAACTGTTTAGCTGAGGGCCGGAAAAAAACATTGCAACAAAAACATTGCTCCGTTGTATCACCATGGCGATGAGAACACTGTATCAGCCTACATTCTATAAATATACGAATACTAGACCTACCTACGTGTGCTGTGACTGGAGCTCTGTGGTTCTAGAACTGTATGAGATATGCGATAGGCTGAAATAACTGTTTCCCCGTTTTGTTATGTTACAGCCTTAATCTAGAATAGATGAAATGGCTTTTTTTTCTCCCCTCATCAATCTACACACAAAACTGCATAATTACAAAGCAAAAACAGGTTTTTAGAAATTGTAGAAAATGTATAAAAAATATATCACATTTACATAAGTATTCAGACCCTTTACTCAGTACTTTGTTGAAGTACAATTGGCAGCGATTACAGCCTCGAGTCTTCTTGGGTATGACGCTACAAGCTTGGCACACCTGTATTTGGGGAGTTTCTCCCATTCTTCTCCGCAGGTCCTCTCAAGCTCTGTCAGGTTGGATGGGGAGCGTCACTACACAGATGTTTTCAGGTCTCTCCAGAGACGTTCGATCAAGTTCAAGTCCGGGCTCTGGCTGGGCCACTCAAGGACATTCAGAGACTTGTCCCGAAGCCACTCCTGCATTGTCTTGGCTGTGTGCTTAGGGTTGTTGTCCTGTTGGAAGGTGAACACTCACTCCAGTCTGAGGTCCTGAGCGCTCTGGTGCAGGTTTTCATCAAGGATCTCTCTGCTCCGTTCATCTTTCCCTCAATTCTGATTAGTCTCCCAGTCCCTGCCACTGAAAACATCCCCACAGTATGATGCTGCCACCACCATGCTTCACCGTAGGGATGGTGCCAGGTTTCCTCCATACGTGATGCTAGACTTTCAGGCCAAAGAGTTCAAGAGTGATTATGGGGTTCTTGGCACCTCCCTGACCAAGGCCCTTCTCCAACATTTGGCCGGGCGGCCAGCTCTAGGAAGAGTCTTGGTGGTTCCAAACTTCTTCCATTTAAGAATGATGGAGGCCACTGTGTTCTTGGGGACCTCCAATGCTGCAGACATTTTTTGATACCCCTCCCCAGATCCGTGCCTCGACACAAGCCTGTCTCGGAGCTCTACGGACAATTCCTTCAACCTCATGAAGACATGCACTGTCAACTGTGGGAGCTTATATAGACAGGTGTGTGCCTTTCCAAATCATGTCCAATCAATTGAATTCACCACAGGTGGACTCCAATCAAGTTGTAGAAACATCTCAAGGATAATCAATGGAAACTGGATGCACCTGAGCTCAACTTCGAGTCTCATAGCAAAAGGTCTGAATACTTATGTAAATAAAGTATTTTCTACAAACATTTCGAAAAACCTGTTTTTGCTTTGTCTTTATGGGGTATTGTGTGTAGATTGATGACAAAAAAACAACAATTTTAATCAATTTTAGAATAAGGCTGTAACGTAACAAAATGTGGAAAAAGTCAAGGGGTCTGAATACTTTCTGAATGCGCTGTATACCGTATATTCTTTTGGCGAAACATTTAATGGGTAGTTGCAGTAGCTACTTACACTGCTACATGGCAAAAAAAAGTCATTAACTACTGAAAAGACTACGAAGATTTGAATTTCGGTAAACTGCCATCAAGCTACTGCAGAATGTAGGTACATGACTATTTCAATGACATAGTGGAACTACTCCCAAACACGGTCTGTTTTCAACTCGACAGCACAACTTTGGAAAATATGTTGCTGTTTGAGGAGGTCTCTTATTACCTCATCATACAAACTATAATAAATATCTTGTCATTCAAAATATGAGAAGTCTCTTGTCAAGCAAACTATAAGGAACAAAGGTCTACTATGGAATACCGATGCAACATCCACACATTCACACATTTGGTAGATTTTGTGTAGAAAACATTTACCGGCACCATTTAGCTACTGCTCACACATACTGTAGCAGGAATATGTGTAGACTTAACACTTGTATGACAGGCATCCTGTATGTACAACTTCATCAGCACTTTGTGGTTGAGCTTTCCTTTAAAATGCATGCTTTTGATTGGGTGTTGCGGAGGATCACAGAGGTCGATGTGGTTGAGGTCGATTTCAGATCTAACCAAAACCCTCGTCTTGCTGGAGGTGTTCACAGAAGCTGGATGCAGAGTTGTTACAGGTTTTCCCATCGTTTTCCCATTAAGCGTGTGCTAAATTACTCAAATGTAATGTACAATGTCATTTCTATGTCTGAAGGTGTGTCGTACTTGGCTCCCCTTGTGGTCAACGTCCAGGGCTTGGGGTCTTCACCTTGGTCTCCAGCAGGGTCAGCCTCTGTATCATGGAGGGCATTAGCTCAAAATCACTAAGGGGTGCACCTGGAGGGTTCAGTCAGAATTCACCAGATCAGGCAGCGTAATACCTGTATAATAAAGGCTACTGTACAACACTCGGCAGATGTTTTTTTTCTCCAAAGCGTCTTAGGTACAGTGATGCATACATTGTTACTGATTCTGAGAACACTCTGATTCAATGTTACTGTACATTATCAGAAACTCAAGCTGGCTTTTTTTGAAACCCACATGTGCCCACAGTGCTGTAGTAGGAAAACGAGACACTTTTTTTTTGTGCTGTCCATGCACACAACATACTAATCTAACAACCACGCATGAGATTTCCAGTGTTATCTAAATTGTATGTGCTCACTGCACTTATTTTGAACATGGTTGTGGTTGTGAATATTTCGGCACAGGGCAAGTTGCAAGGACATCAAAGAAACATACGAAAGGAGTTGCTTTTCCTTTGTTTGGCGGTATATTTCAGTTGTCGTGGTTATTTCGTTCTCACTTTTACTTTGTCACTATTATAAATTGCATGAGTTATGTTACGGGTCTCATTACCATCCCCCCTAGACTGTCGGGCCAAAAGGGATTCGTAACACCAGGTTTTTAAATAACTATATTCAGAGGCAGCATAGGTTTCAAATCATTGGATATCTCATAGTTAGACTACAGCAGGATTCCCCAACTGGCGGCCCGCTGGACGAATTCGGCCCGTGGGTGATTTTATCTGGCCATCCAAGTTTTATGAGCAATAAATAATACTAAAATGTTTTTTTTACATTTTTGTTGTTGGTCATAAACGACTAAAAACATCAGCAAATCAGCTCCAAGTGATTTTCATTTTGGAAATCTATTCCAAAGTATTCCCACACACCATAGTGACAAACGTAAGCACGGTTTGAAATGATTATGATTAGTAAAATAGTATATGTTCTTGTGGTCAATTGTAACGATCTGGGTGTAGTGGGTGCGAAGTCAGGCGCAGGAAGCAGAGAGTTCAGGCGAGTGCTATTTAATGCACTAACGGCGAACATAAGCCACTCCACGAAACACAGGGCGCACACAAACCAAATGCCCCAAACACGGGGACTTAAACAGTCCAGCAAAACCCCACGAAATGGGAAACACGTAAACCTCATTCGTGCACACAAGTCACACAAAACAATCCTGCACAAAGAGCAGGCGGGCCTCTTGGTAATTATAGCCCGACTAATCATCCTAAACACAAAACAGGTGAAACCAATCAACAGAAAGGGGGGAAAGGATCAGTGGCAGCTAGTAGGCCAGAACAGGAAGGGGAGCCACCTTCGGTAGTAGTCATGACAGTACCCCCCTAACACGCGGCTCCATCAGCTCGCTGACATTGGCCTCGAGGGCGGCCCGGAGGGCGAGGCGCAGGGCGCTCCGGGTGAAGGCGATGGACATCCCTCAACAGTGACGGGTCCAAGATGTCCCCCACCGGTACCCAGCACTTCTCCTCCGGTCCATACCCCTCCCAGTTCACGAGGTACTGCAGGCCCCTCACACGGCGTCTCGAGTCCAGAATGGCATGTATCGTGTATGCCGGGGACCCCTCAATGTCCAGAGGGGGTGGAGGGACCTCGGGCACCTCACCTTCCTACAGGGGACCAGCTACCACCGGCCTGAGGTGAGACACATGAAACGAGGTGTTAATACGATAATAGGAAGGGAGTTGTAATCTATAACACACTTTGTTTATCCTCCTCAGGACTTTGAAGGGCTCCACACACTGCGGCGCCAGCTTCTGGCAGGGCAAGCGGCGGGGTAGGTTTCGGGTTGAGAGCCAGACACTGTCCCCCGGTACAAACACGGGGGCCTCACTGCGGTGTCGGTCAGCACTCCTCTTCTGCCGTCCACCGGCTTGTTTGAGGGATTCCCGGATGGCTCTCCAAGTCTCCTCCACCGCAGGAGCCTCGGTCTGAATCGGATGCCATGGTGCCAGGGCCGGCTGGTAGCCCAACACACACTGAAATGGCGATAGGTTCGTAGAAGAGTGACGGAGTGACGGAGTGAGTTCTGGGCCAACTCCGCCCATGCGACGTACCTAGACCACTCCCCTGGCCGGTCCTGGCAATATGACTGCAGAAACCTACACACCTCCTGGTTCACTCTCCCCCCGTAGTGCCGGAAGACGTGGGTAAATAGCGCCTCCGCAGTCTGTAGGGCTGTAGGGAGACCGGGCAATGGGAGGAGACGGCAGGACTTAGAAAACCGATCCACAACAACCAGGACCGTAGTGTTTCCCTGAGACGGGGGAAGATCGGTCAGGAAATTCACTGACAAGTGAGACCATGGCCTTTGTGGAACAGGGAGGGGCTGTAACTTCCCTCTAGGAAGGTGCCTAGGAGCCTTACTCTGGGTGCACACCGACAGGAAGAGACATAGAACCTAACGTCCCTAGCCAAGGTGGGCCACCAATACTTCCCCCTGAGACCCCGCACTGTCCTCGCCACACCAGGATGACCTGAAGAGGGTAGGGTGTGAGCCCACCGAATCAGTTGATCACAGACACCAAGCAGCACGTACTTGCGACCAGTTGGACACTGAGGAGGCACAGGTTCCACCCGTAACGCCCGCTTGATGTCATTTATTTACATTTTACATTTAAGTCATTTAGCAGACGCTCTTATCCAGAGCGACTTACAAATTGGTGCATTCACCTTATGACATCCAGTGGAACAGCCACTTTACAATAGTGCATCTAAATCTTTTAAGGGGGGTGAGAAGGATTACTTTATCCTATCCTAGGTATTCCTTAAAGAGGTGGGGTTTCAGGTGTCTCCGGAAGGTGGTGATTGACTCCGCTGTCCTGGCGTCGTGAGGGAGTGTGTTCCACCATTGGGGAGCCAGAGCAGCGAACAGTTTTGACTGGGCTGAGCGGGAACTGTACTTCCTCAGTGGTAGGGAGGCGAGCAGGCCAGAGGTGGATGAACGCAGTGCCCTTGTTTGGGTGTAGGGCCTGATCAGAGCCTGGAGGTACTGAGGTGCCGTTCCCCTCACAGCTCCGTAGGCAAGCACCATGGTCTTGTAGCGGATGCGAGCTTCAACTGGAAGCCAGTGGAGAGAGCGGAGGAGCGGGGTGACGTGAGAGAACTTGGGAAGGTTGAACACCAGACGGGCTGCGGCGTTCTGGATGAGTTGTAGGGGTTTAATGGCACAGGCAGGGAGCCCAGCCAACAGCGAGTTGCAGTAATCCAGACGGGAGATGACAAGTGCCTGGATTAGGACCTGCGCCGCTTCCTGTGTGAGGCAGGGTCGTACTCTGCGGATGTTGTAGAGCATGAACCTACAGGAACGGGCCACCGCCTTGATGTTTGTTGAGAACGACAGGGTGTTGTCCAGGATCACGCCAAGGTTCTTAGCGCTCTGTCCAAGTCCACCTCCCATACCACTGGTGCCACCAGCCTTGAGGCTGGAAGGATGGGAGTAGGATCGGTGGGCCGATCCTCCGTGTCATGGAGACGAGACAGCGCGTCGGCCTTCGTGTTCAGGAGCCTGGTCTATAAGACAGGGTGAACCTGAATCGGGTGAAGAACATGGCCCACCTTGCCTGACGCGGATTCAGTCTCTTAGCTGCCCGGATATACTCCAGATTCTGGTGGTCGGTCCAGATGAGAAAAGGGTGCCTAGCCCCCTCAAGCCAGTGTCTCCACAACCTCAGGGCCTTTACCACCGCTAACAACTCCCGGTCCCCCACATCATAGTTACGCTCCGCCGGACTGAGCTTCCTCGAAAAGAAAGCGCAGGGGCGGAGTTTCGTACCCGAGCGCTGTGGTAGCACGGCACCCACCCCAGCCTCGGACCTGTCCACCTCCACTATGAATGCTAAAGAGGGGTCCGGGTGCGCCAAAACACGGGGGCATCTGTGAACAGCACCTTCAACCTATTGAAGGCTCTGTCAGCCTCTGCCGACCACCTCAAACGCACCGGTCCCCCCTTTAACAGTGAGGTAATGGGGACCGCTACCTGGCCAAAACCCCGGATAGCCCGACTAATCAGCCTAAACACAAAACAGGTGAAACCAATCAACAGAAAGGGGGGGAAGGATCAGTGGCAGCTAGTAGGCCGGTGACGACGACCGCCGAGCGCCACCCTAACAGGAAGGGGAGCCACCTTCGGTAGGAGTCGTGACATCAATTTGCAGTCTACAAATGACTTGTAATATGTTCTGTCCCCCTGGCGATCTGCTCTAGAAAATAATCTGCTTTTAAATACCTTAATTCCATAGCTGCAAATGGATTCTCCTTGAAAGGCACTCATCTCTTATTTGAGCAAAATTAGCAATCATCAGTAACGCAAATAAACACGGACATCCATCTAATTGCAATACGTTTTGTCTTGGAAAAGATCCACTTTGTTTTCTCTCGAACATACCCTTGATGATTCATGGGCCCAGGAAGAGGAAGCTGTCGGTTTTTCCCCAACATTGAAAGTGGTGAGCTCATCTCCTCACATTCATTAAACACTAGGTTTCGATAGGATGCACAAATTGGCTAGCAGACTAGTTTACAGAGGTCATTTTGTGATTCAACAATGAATGTAAAAAAACACAATAGTTATGAGCACCTGGCTGACATTGACATGGTTGACATGCAAGCACATAGCAGCTAAAAACACTAAAGAAATGTCCTGAAAGTCTAAACTTGGTTCAGTTATTAGACTCAATAAACGAAAGTAACTTTTATTTGCCGTGCAATGAATTTAGAAATAACTTACAAGTGACTGGCACTAGATTCTGTAGGTTGGAATACTATTACTAAATGATTGTTTGGAGTTCATTGCGATTGGTAACGTGGATCGTGATATTTCAGTGGCTCGTTGCTGGTTCCAGAATTCAATATACCCTCTTTCCCACCGTGAAGAACCCGCCAAAGGGATACGTTGTAATTGAAAGTGATACATTGTAATTCAAAGTATGTGTCACGATCGTCTTAAGGAGTAGACCTAAGCGCAGCGTGGTTAGAATACATTCTTCTTTATTAATGAAGAACACGAAGAACACTTAAACAAAAACAACAATTGACCGCTATATAAACAATGTGCTAACGTATAACATAGACAATAACCCACGAAATACCCCAAGAAGATGGCTGCCTAAATATGGTTCCCAATCAGAGACAACGATAAACACCTGCCTCTAATTGAGAACCAATCTAGGCAACCATAGACCTACATAAACACCTAGATGGACACAACCCCATAAATCTACAAAACCCCTAGACAGTACAAACACCCTAGGTGAGACAAAAACACACATACCACCCTCGTCACACCCTGACCTAACCAAAATATATAAAGAAAATAAAGAATACTCAGGTCAGGGCTGAACAGTATGACATTGTCATCAGCCATCGACAAACCTTGACATAAAATGAACGATGTATCCAAACACCAGTCTACTTTTATTTCAAAAGTTGTCACACGCCTAGCCCTAGATCAGAACACATACTAGGCCTGCTATACAAAACATAACAATACAATACAATAACCTACAATGCACTGCAACACAATACAATAAATAGGCTATCGACCTATATGGAAAAATAGAAGAATAGAAACATATCCATATGTTTCATTCGTGCCAAATAATTTGTAGGCCCTTATTAAAGTTAATTTACACTGCTCATGACTGTAAAACAAACGTCTGTTCTTGTGCACATGCAGTCATGGTGCACACACCCCTTTCAGACCCATCCTCTTCTAGCTGAAATAAACACAGATACACTGTTGCTGTTCAGAGACTCAACCCTCTTCAACATGAACAAAGCTCTGGTCTGTGCTGTCTTCATCTTGCTGGTGCTTTCTGTGTTCACAGAGGCCATGGAGGGGAATCCTATAAACCCAAATGGCAAGGTAAGAACCAAAATATCAGTATTAGTAAACTATTAAGTAGAGATTAAACATATTAATTGTAGAGTTCAGCAGTTGTATACATATCATCAATAGCACTAACTTGTGGTGATTCGTTTCCAGGTATTGTGTTAACATATAGGTAACAGCCTAAAGTGTGGTGAGATGTCTAAAATGGTCCTGTCTTTCGTCTTTCAGGTGAATGCAACCAGCGCCACAGGCAAGGTATTCCCATTTTTTACAAATTGACTGAGCTAATCGGTGAATTGGAGATAGAGAGGGGAATTGTAAACTAAGAAAGTGTCTATAGGCCTACTCACCATAAGGGTTGTTCTTGAATTGCGGTGCTATTTGGGTGTGGCATTTTGGAGAAAAAAAGGAACTTAATTTTTCTCTATTTTTTAAATTAAATCTATTGGGTACATCTTCCCATTTGTAAATGAACTAATATGGTAGCTTAATAATGACTTTTAATCATGTTTTGCTATTATGATAACATTGTGTCACCAGCAGGACTAGTTATACCAGTGACGGTAACTCCAATGGCAACATTTTGGTAATTGAGGATTTTCGAAAATGGAGGGCACAGATGCTCAAATCTAGGTCATTAAACCTTTAAAAAATAATTGGCCAAAGTGTTTTTGATTCATAATTTTGCTCACAGTGTAATTTCCCTTCATTTAACATTTGTAACACCAATTACCCTATTTAGACACACAAAATGATCAATGGAATCCTCAAATGTATGAGATACTAAAAGGGCGTGATTAGCTAATAATTGTATTTAATATAGACCCTTCCAGTGCAACACTTTTCCACTAGAGGTCAATGCAAGGTCCTTGTAAATCTTTGTAATGAGTGATTTTCAAGGGAGTTACACCAATGGGGATAAAACTTAGGGACACATATTATATTTGTAAAAATAAGAGTAATTGTAATAGCCTGTTTTGTTTTTATTGATAAGTACAATATACAGTTGATGTCAGAAGTTTACATAAACCTCAGCCAAATACATTTAAAATCAATTTTTCACAATTCCTGACATTTAATCCAAGTAACTGTTTTAGGCCAGTTAGGATCACCACTTTATTTTAAGAATGTGAAATGTCAGGATAATAGTAGAGAGAATGATTTATTTCAGGTAAATTCTGGCCCATTCCTCCTGACACAGCTGGTGTAACTGAGTCAGGTTTGTAGGCCTCCTTGCTCGCACATGCTTTTTCAGTTCTGCTCATAAATATTCTATGGGATTGAGGTCAGGGCTTTGTGATGGCCACTCCAATACCTTGACTTTGTTGTCTTTAAGCCATTTTGCCACAACTTTGGAAGTATGCTTGGGGTCATTGTTCATTTGAAAGAACTATTTGCGACCAAGCTTTAACTTCCTGACTGATGTCTTGAGCTTCAATATATCCACATAATTTCCATCCTCATGATGCCATCTACTTTGTGAAGTGCACCAGTCCCTCCTGCAGCAAAGCACCCCAGCAACATGATGCTGCCACCCCCATGCTTCACGGTTGGGATGGTGTTCTTCGGCTTACAAGCCTCCCCCTTTTTCCTCTGAACATAACAATAGTCATTATGGCCAAACAGTTGGAGCAGTGACTTCTTCCTTGCTGAGCAGCCTTTCAGGTTGTTTTACTGTAGAGAAAGATACTTTTGTACCTGTTTCCTCCAGCACCTTTGCTGTTGTTCTGGGATTGATTTGCACTTTCGCACCAAAGTACGTTCATCTCGAGGAGACAGAACGCTTCTCCTTCCTGAGCGGTATGACGGCAGCGTGGTCCCATAGTGTTTATACTTGCGTACTATTGTTTGTAGAGATTAACGTGGTACCTTCAGGCGTTTGGAAATTGCTCCCAAGGATGAACCAGACTTGTGGTCTACAATTTTGTTCTGAGGTCTTGGCTGATTTATTTTGATTTTCCCATGATGTCAAGCAAAGAGGCACTGAGTTTGAAGGTAGGCCTTGAAATTTATCCACAGGTACACCTCCAATTGACTCAAATGATGCCAAATAGTCTATCAGAAGATTCTAAAGCCATGATATCATTTTCTGGAATTTTCCAAGCTGTTTAACTTAGTGTATGTAAACTTCTGACCCACTGGAATTGTGATACAGTGAATTATAAGTGAAATAATCTGTCTGTAAACAATTGTTGGAAAAATGACTTGTGTCATGCACAAAGTAGATGTCCTAACCAACTTGCGAAAACTATAGTTTGTTAACAAGAAATGTGTGGCGTGGTTGAAAAACGAATGAATGACTCCAACCTAAGTGTATGTAAACTTCCGACTTCAACTGTATGTAATGCTTTTGTTAACTTTATAGAATACAAAAAAATTATACATAGATGAATAGCTTTAAATCCCCCAAAATATGTCACGATATCTGTACTTTAAACAATGCATAAACATAATGTTTTGCATTATAAAGCACTTGCAGTATATTTTATGACTGATAAACAGTCCAATTTAAATAGATAACATGTATAATGTGTAACTATTTGTCATTTTGAAGTGTTTTTGTGTGGATGTGAATGACACCGCAATTCAAGTACGACCCATAAAGGGTTATTCGGCTGTCCCAGAGAACCCTGTTGGGTTCCAGGTAGAATCTTATCACCAAAGGGTTATTATAAGGTTATACCATGGTTTGTTGGGTAAGTTGGGTTTCACATTGGTTCTACATCGGTTCTACATGGAGCCAAAAAGGGTTCTCATACAGGGACAGCGGAATAACCTTTTATGATTCTAGATAGCCCCTTTTCTAGGAGTGTAGAAATTCAGTTCCTTCTCTCTCTCTCTCTCTCTCTGTCTCTTTCTCTCTCTCTCTCTCTCTCTCTCTCTCTCTCTCTCTCTGTCTCTCTCTGTCTCTCTCTCTCTGTCTCTCTCTGTCTCTCTCTCTGTCTCTCTCTGTCTCCCTGTCTCTGTCTCTCTCTCTCTCTGTCTCTCTCTCTCTCTCTCTCTCTCTCTCTCTCTCTCTCTCTCTGTCTCTCTCTGTCTCTCTCTCTCTCTGTCTCTCTCTCTCTCTCTCTCTCTCTCTCTCTCTCTCTCTCTCTCTCTCTCTCTCTCTCTCTCTCTCTCTCTCTCTCTCTCTCTCTCTCTCTCTCTCTCTCTCTCTCTCTCTCTCTCTCTCTCTCTCTCTCTCTCTCTGTAGGCATCCGGGACAAGCACCTTGACACTTCCGTTTTTGCTGCAGTTGGGGCTGATGGTTGCACCTGCCTTACTTCAAACTCTGCTGTAAGCACTTGCTATGCTCTCCTTCCACAAGACTCTGCGGAACTTCTGCAAGAACGGGGGCAACAACATAGCAATAGCTTCAATGACTAGGCCTACTATATTTACCGGTACTGTAGACCCAAGCTGACCCATTTCCATGATTGAACACTGTGAAATTCTTAACCCAAATGATCTTGTAATAACCATACAGATACAGAAATAAATTTGTGTATCTTACACTCTTCTTGATATTTTCTTTCTCTGTCTGATAGATGGAGCCATGTGCAGACTATGCCTATGACCTATTGTTGGCTAGGGATAGGCTAGGCCTTGAAAACAATTACAAAACGTTGATAGTGCTGGAAAACTCACAGCAGGACATAGAAGAGACAAGATGTCAAATGAAAAGCAATACCTCCACCTGGTTTCAAAAATGCTTTCACACATACACTATAGAAAGTCTATACACCCTTGAACATTTATTTATTTATTTGGCATTACATAGTGGGATTGAATTATATTTAATCATATTTGTTTTTGCCATTGATCTACACAAAATACTCAATAATGTCAAAGTGAAAAGAAAATTCTACACATTTGTATAAATTAATAGAAAATGTATAACTAAACAATAGTTGTCACATAAGTATTTACCCTCTTTGTTTAAGCAATCCTAAATTAGTTTCGAAGTCAAATCTGGGGCTACTCCCGAGTGGCGCAGGTGCTTGAGGTGTCACTACAGAACCGGGTTCGATCCCAGCCTGTGTCACAACTGGCCGTGACCGGGAATCCTATAGGGTGGTGCACAATTGGCCCAGCGTTGTCCGGGTTAGGGGAGGGTTTGGTAGGGGGGCTTTACTTGGCTCATCGCACTCTAGCGACTCCTTGTACCGGGCCGTGCGCCTGCGGTTTGGCTGGTCATGTTTCGGGAGGACGCGTGACTTGACCTTCGCCTCTCCCGAGCCCGTTGGGGAGTTGCAGCGATGAGACAAGATCGTAATTGGATATGACGAAATTGGGGAGAAAAACAAGTCAAACGTAACAAATCACATACTAATAAGTTATATGGACTCACTCTGTGTGAAATAATCGGATTTTTGAATAACTAGCCCTTCCTCTGTCCCCCATACATACAACATCTATAAGGTCCCTCAGTCAAGTATTGAATTTCAAGCACATTTTCAACTAAAAAGACCAGAGGGCTATTCGAAAGCCTCATAAAGAAGAACAGTGATTGGTAGGTGTGTAACAATAACAAATCAGACATTAAATATCTCTTTAAGCACGGTCCAGTTAATAATTATGCTGTGGATGATGCATTAAACTACTTAGACACATCAAAGATGCAGTCGACCCTCTGAACTGAGCTGCAGGACAGGAAATTAACTGCTTAGGGATGTCGCTATGAGGCCGTTGGTGATTTTAAAACAGCTGCATAGTTCAATGGCTGTGATGGTAAAAAAGAAAATGAGGATGGATCAACAGTATTGTATTAACCTAATTGACAGAGTGAAAAGAATAACACAAATATACAGACAAAAATATTCCAAAACATGCATACAGTATGTACGCAACAAGACACTGAAGTAGTACTGCAAAAAAATACACTGCAAAGGAATAAACATTTTGGCCTAAATGCAAAGCCTTATGTTTAAGGCAAATCCAACACAACACATCACTCAGTAACGGCCTCCTTATTTTCAAGCATGGTGGTGGCTGCATCATGGTATGTGTATGCCTGACATTGACAAAGACTGGAGAGTTTTTCAGGATGAAAATAAATGTGATGGAGCCTGCTTCAGTCTGCTTTACACCAGACTGGGAAAGGAATTCACCTTTCAACAGGACAATAACCTACTACACAAAGCCAAATCTACACTGGAGTTGCTTACCAAGAAGACAGTGGATGTTTCCGAGTGGCCAAGTTACAGTTTTGACTTAAATCTGCTTGGCAAGACTTGAAAGTTGCTGTCTAGCTATGGTACCCAAAACCTTGACAAAGCTGGAAGAATTGTGAAAAGAACAATGGGCATATATGGCACAATACAGGTGTGCAAAGCTCTTATGAGACGTATCCAAGAAGACTCACAGCTGTAATCGCTGCCAAAGGTGAGTCTAACATGTATTGACTCAGAGGGTGAATACTTATCTAATCAAGGTATAGTAGTGTTTAATTTTTCATTAATCTTAAAAAATATATCACATTTTTCTTCCACTTGGATATTATAGAGTATTTCATGTAGATAGTTGCCAAAGGGGATAATTAGTCTAAATATTTTTTTAATCCTACTTTGTAAAACAATAACATGTGAAGAAATCCAAGGGTATTGTAGACTTTTATAGGCCCTGTAAACAGACTAGACATACAGTGTGGCAAAACAAGTATTTAGTCAGCCACCCATTGTGCAAGTTCTCCCACTTAAAAAGATGAGAGAGGCCTGTAATTTTCATCATAGGTACACTTCAACTATGACAGACAAAATTAGAAAAGAAATCCAGAAAATCACATTGTAGGACTTTTAATGAATTTATTTGCAGATTATGGTGGAAAACAAGTGGGAGAACTTGCACAATTGGTGGCTGACTAAATACTTTTTTGCCTCACTGTATAAATGAAATCAAATTTTATTGGTCACATACACATGGTTAACAGATTTTAATGCAAGTGTAGCGAAATGCTTGTGCTTCTAGTTCCGACCATACAGTAATATCTAACAAGTAATCTAACAATTTCACAACAACTACCTTTTACACACAAGTGTAAAGGAATGAATAAGAATATGTACATATAAATATATGGATAAGCGATGGCCGAACGGCATAGGCAAGATGCAGTAGATGGTATAGAGTACAGTGTATACATATGAGATGAGTAATGTAGGGTATGTAAACATTATATAAAGTGCCATTGTTTAAAGTGACTAGTGATGCATTTATTACATGCAATTTTTAATTATTAAAGTGGCTAGAGATTTGAGTCAGTATGTTGGCAGCAGCCACTCAATGTGATGTCAGGGACGGCTGTTTAACAGTCTGCTGGCCTTGATGATCTTTTTGACCTTCCTGTGACATCGGGTGGTCTAGGTGTCCTGGAGGGCAGGTAGTTTGCCCCTGGTGATGTGTTGTGCAGACCTCACTACCATCTGGAGAGCCTTACGGTTGTGGGCGGAGCAGTTTCCGTACCAGGGCGGTGATACACCCCGGCAGGATGCTCTCGATGGTGCATCTGTAAAAGCTTGTGAGTGTTTTTGGTGACAAGCCAAATTTCTTCAGCCTCCTGAGGTTGAAGAGGCGCTGTTGTGCCTTCATCACCACACTGTCTGTGTAGGTGGACCATTTCAGTTTGTCAGTGATGTGTACGCCAAGGAAATCACGATTACTATGGAAGTTATAACAACTAATTATAACAAATGGTGCATATTGGCGTTATGATTGAGCACTTACTTGTTATTGAATTAAATGACTATTTAAATGTTTTATCTCACAAACTGAATTATTGAAGACCAAGTCCCATTCTCATACACTGAATATAAATAATGATTAAGTTATTACACCAAACACTGTTAGGCTAGAACAAAAGGCACACATTGGTACAGAAATTAAATCAGTCACTGGAGGGGAGAAGTGAACGAGGGTAGAAATGAGTGAGCCCATTTATTTCAATGAAACGCTGCCGTGGTATTTGGATTTAGTCAATTAAGTTCCTCTCCATTCCACCTGGTGTCACTGTAAATCAGAGCAATGTCTGTAACCATCCGGCAGACCAGAGAAGATAATAAAGCGCCTGTGCTTGTTTCAGATCTACTACATTGCAGTCGGACTGCGCACAATCACTGATCTACAGAAATCCTCTTGGGTAAAACAACTACTCATTATGTGATGAAGATTAGCGTATCTGCACAGATCCTTGCTCAAATGTATCCCCTCAAACAGGCTATCTACCAGAGGTGGGAACCTTTTCATTACAAGTCACAAGTAAGTCTCAAGTCTTAGCACTCAAGTCCCAAGTCAAGTCCCGAGTCAAGACAGGCAAGTCCAAGTCAAGTCTCAAGTCAAGACCGTCAAGTATCAAGTCAAGTCTCAAGTCCTAAACTTTGAGTTTCGAGTCCTAAACAAGTCATAATGTGCTCTTCACCAAATGTAATACCATTTCATATTTTTAACAAGAGTAATAGTAGATTACATTTACGCAAGTCATGAATGCTTTTAAGAATATCTATATATTTATTACTTTCCAAATAAACGTTATATTTCCATGGAAATACATGGGTAGCCATGAGAAAGAATACAGGCTCCAGACATCACAAGCCAGCTAAAAGAAACTCATGAAACAAGATACACACACTCATAAACACACAACCTCGTGTGATGGATAGCTGTCGGCTATATTAGCCACGACTTACCGTTCTTTCTGCAGCTTCAAATGTCGAACAAAGTTGGAAGTTGTTGTTCCTCCGTCTGTAACTTTCTTCCCGCATGTTTTGCAAGTTGCAATCTGTTTTTTGTTGATACAACATTGTCTTTATATCCGAAAATAATCATTTGGGGTATCATCTTTCCAAGGGCTCCATCTGAATTCACCCACCGACGTTCCTCTGCACTGCCAGGCACAATTTGATTGGCCGCTGTCCAATTCAAACTGTAATCTGTTAAATGAAGAGTTGATGCGCTGCACACTTTAATGCGCTGCACACTTAATATTTGGTCAAGGGGAGGGTATCAAGTCCGGTCGAGTCAAAAGGCTCAAGTCCAAGTCAAGTCACGAGTCATTGGTGTTAAAGTCAAAGTCGAGTTACAAGTCATCATATTTGTGACTTGAGTCTGACTCGAGTCCAAGTCATGTGACTCGAGTCCACGCCTCTGCTATCTACCATTGTTGCCATCAGCGATGAGACACGTCTATGGAAACAATTGACTGTACAGAGAAAGGACAGCAAACTAGTGAAACACGGTAGAAACACTCAAAAAAACAGATGTTGCATGACCCACAGGCCTAGTGAAACATTGTACACAGAATAATCTGGAACAGTTGTTGGTGCTTGTAGAATAGGGGTTTCAGATGGGGGAGGCGAGAAAGCTCCAGAAGAAACTGAGATGGATTGAGCATCTAGAGATCGACATTTCACAATCTCTCACTCCAGAAGAAAGAGTTAAGGCACAGAACACCACCTCACTTCTCATCTTCATCCGTAGTTTTAATACAAGTCGTGCCGTGAGCGCACCGGTGCTTATTCCACAGTCCCGAATAGATTTCCCTTGGTACTAATACTCCCGGATAAGACTGTACTCGCTCCCACGAGAGATCTTGATGTAGCACCTTAATCCCCCAATACCATCTTTGCAGGTTACATTTGACATTATTACACTCTCGATCGTGAGTGGGTTCAATTGAGGCCACTCTCAAAACACTGCAACCTAGCTGGAGCACATCAAGACTGAACAGCTGATCATTAAATCATTTCACCCAAGTGAGAAAGAGAATCATAATCTTGAGAAATATAGTGGTAAACAACTTGCGTTCTCATTAGGTTTTGGCCGAGTTTTAGATGTGGTTTTAGATCAACCCCATCTACACGGGCACTAATTTAATATACCAAATGTAAGCATAACACGATACCCTTCTCTTGTGTCGAAATGTATCATGCCTTTCTAATTTTGATTGAGTGTCATTGTCATAGGGGCTTTGGCAATGAATCGGCATGTAAAAGGAGGGGGGGTGCGTTTATAAACCCTGTATTGCTGATGCTATGAGAGGCTTTGAAGCCACCGGTCGGCCATCTTGGCACTCCCTAGCAGGAGGCCTCCATAGATATGAATGGAATTCTACAGTATTTCAATGAAATATTTCTAGGACAAAGTGACATGTATTAAAGTATTTTTGTTGTTGTAGTGGGGACAGTAACATTAGTACTCGCAAAAAAATATACTTTGTAGATCTTTTATTCGTATTTTTGATGTTTCGCTCACATAATATAATTTCAAAGTATACATTAAGGTGTCTGTAATATAATAATTGTGTCAAAAACGAATGTAAACATTAATAAATACATTTCTGTAGCTTCCAAAATATACTTTTACAATTGAGGAGTGCCAAGATGGCTGCGCGGTGGCGCCCCCTGTCAGTCATTCAGGGTTTATACGAATCGTTGGGGGGGGCACATATCAATAGTCTACAGTGGTCATTTTGTCTCCTTTCCTTCGTCAACTCTGATCTGGAAAGACATAGGATCGGTGACAGTACTATAACGGATGGATGTCTAAGGATGTCTTTTATCAATCCATCTCTTCTCAGATCCGTCCGGATGAAGGAGGGGCGACGTTAGACTATTGCGACGTACCCAGGGAGATTTCTACGGTCGTTGCATGTCATTATTAACCTAAATGATGTTCAAACAAATCTAAGCCCCCCGTCCCCCTGCCCCTCCCCCTCCCCCATCTTCAGGTCTTCAGGAAGGCGGAGCTTCGCACCAGATTGGCTGAACTTCTGCTGCAGCTTTCTGGCCCCCAGCAAACTCCAGGGATTGTGGGAGAAGGAAAACATGAGGAGATGAAAAAGTGTAAGGAAAAAGAGAGAGAGAGGGAGGGAGAGATAGAGGGCGATAGGGGAGATTAGCATCCCTGTTCACAAACTGTAACATTCACTTTGATGCTTTGATCTGGCTTGAGTCTTGCCGACATAGGTCAAAGTCTTTCTTTCTTTCATCCTAATGTATTGGAGTAGTAGAGGGGATAGTAAGTCATGTAGCCATCACTTAGGGATTCCTTCCACACAGTCATGACTGGGCACACTCTCCCAGGGCTTTGGAATATCAAGGGAATACCAGGGGAAATGTCCAAATGTATATTTATGCACTCTGAGATTATACTTGTAATGAAAAGTGCTATAGAAATGTAATAAAGGATTATCATTGTTCGTAAGCTTGCTTGTGTGTCTATGGCTTAGCCTATGTACTGTCCTATATGTCTGTGCACGTGATGTTTTCCTGAATGTGACTGCACTGTCAATTCACTAGGTATTTGGTGTGTCTTTTGATGTTGCTCGGGCACAGTGGAGCCACCTCTGAGGCTCTTCCATCGCACAGTCCCTCTCCTACCAAGATCCCCAAAATCCCCAAGATACCCAAGGGAGAAGCAGAGCCGACAGGCCGACAGAAGAAGACTGGCAGTCAGAAGGAGACGGTAACGAGAGGAGAGACAGGAAGAAGGGAGGAGACGGGAGGACGGAGAGAGACAGGAGCAGGGGGAGAGCAGTCAGAGCTCCTGTCTAGCTGTGACCGACACAAGCCCCAAGGAAAACCAGGAAGGTGGGGTTATCTTTAAACTAGGGTTTGTAAGATAATGTAGACACATTCTCATACTCATTGGTATCTCACAAATGTACTGTGATTGAAGGAAAGGAAATATGGAAACAACTTGGTAGGCTCCCAGAAATCATATCACAAATAGTTTCAATCTGTCCTTCCCACTTGTTGTGTTCATTAGGGCCCATTGCGGGCACACTGTAGCAAAACGCTTCACAACAACAAACCAAAACAACCATTTCATAAGTTCAGATCATACCTACCTATTTCAGTTTTCTTCTGCTTCGTGCCTACTGAACACAAGCCTGATCTGTCTGTTTCTTAAAAACAGAATTAGTTGCACGCTCTAGAGCTGACAAATACGTGTACAGTAACTATTGATCAACTAAGGTTAGAGAAGTGATGAGTCAACCATGGCTGTTTTAGTCTCTCCCAAATGTCCATTATCAAGCCGGAATTCACAAAGTGTCCCAGAATAGGAGTGCTGATCTAGGATTAGTTTAGCCTTTTAGGTAGTACTGAATAAGATTGTATAGACAGATCCTAGATCAACACCTACTCTGAGATGCTTTGTGGGTACTTGCCCAGGTCCCTCCCTGTCTTATTCTTTATGATATTATTATTATTAAAAAAAATATTTAACTAGGCAAGTCAGTTAAAGAACAAATTCTTATTTACAATGACGCCTACACCGGCCAAACCCAGATGATGGTGGACCAATTGTGTGCCGCCCTATGGGACTCACAATCATGGCCGGATGTGATACAGCCTGGATTTGATCCAGGAACTGTAGTGACGCATCTTGGACTGAGATGCATTGCACTCAAGTGTTTTAGTACTATATCTCTTGACACAATGATGAAAATAATCATGGCCTCTAAACCTTCAAGCTGCATACTGGACCCTATTCCAACTAAACTACTAAAAGAGCTGCTTCCTGTGCTTGGCCCTCCTATGTTGAACATAATAAACGGCTCTCTATCCACCGGATGTGTACCAAACTCACTAAAAGTGGCAGTAATAAAGCCTCTCTTGAAAAAGACAAACTTTGACCCAGAAAATATTTTTAAAACTATCGGCCTATATTGAATCTTCCATTCCTCTCAAAAATGTTAGAAAAGGCTGTTGCGCAGCAACTCACTGCCTTCCTGAAGACAAACAATGTATACACAATGCTTCAGTCTGGCTTCAGACCCCATCATAGCACTGAAACTGCACTTGTAAAGGTGGTAAATTACCTTTTAATGGCATCAGACCGAGGCTTTGCATCTGTCCTCGTGCTCCTAGACGTTAGTGCTGCTTTTGATACCATCGATCACCACATTCTTTTGGAGAGATTGGAAACCCAAATTGGTCTACACGGACAAGTTCTGGCCTGGTTTAGATCTTATCTGTCTGAAAGATATCAGTTTGTCCTTGTGAATGGTTTGTCTTCTGACAAATCAACTGTAAATTTCAGTGTTCCTCAAGGTTCCGTTTTAGGACCACTATTGTTTTCACTATATATTTTACCTCTTGGGGATGTCAATCGAAAACATAATGTTAACTTTCACTGCTATGCGGATGACACACAGCTGTACATTTCAATGAAACATGGTGAAGCCCCAAAATTGCCCTCGCTAGAAGTCTGTTTTTCAGACATAAGGAAATGGATGGCTGCAAACTTTCTACTTTTAAACTCGGACAAAACAGAGATGCTTGTTCTCGGTCCCAAGAAACAAAGAGATCTTCTGTTGAATATGACAATTAATCTTTATGGTTGTACAGTCGTCTCAAATAAAACTGTGAAGTACCTCGGCGTTACTCTGGACCCTGATCTCTTTTTTTGACAAACATATCAAGACTGTTTCAAGGACAGATTTTTTCCATTTACGTAACATTGCAAAAATCTGAAACCTTCTGTCCAAAAATGATGCAGAAAAATTAATCCATGCTTTTGTTACTTCTAGGTTAGACTACTGCAGTGCTCTACTTTCCGGCTACCCAGATAAAGCGCCAAATAAACTTCAGTGAGTGCTAAATACGGCTGCTAGAATCCTGACAAAAAGCCTGTTACGCACCTGCACTAAGCGCGTTGCGCACACACATCTGAATACCAACTACTGAGAAGTGCATAGGAAAGGCGTACAAGTCTGAATTTGTCCCTTTGTAAAAAAAAGTTCACACAAGTTCACGTAAAAAAGTTCACGCAAGACTTGGGTGATTATGATGGGTCCCTTTTTTTCAGATGCCGTGTTTACATCTCTCAAAGCATCATGGGAGAAAGCTAAGTTTCGCTTGAGGACGATGGAGGGTCACAGTGACATCATCACCTATGTGGTTGCCGTTGACAACCTGGTGAGGGAGTCATTCTCCGATTTAATAACAGATCTCATAACTGTGAACAATTCAATGAATCACTTTCTCTCTCCCTCCTCCTCTCTCTGTAACTCTGACATGCTAACTTTCTCCTCTACCACTGAGAGCCATTCTCGCCTGAACGGAGTGTTATTGAGCTACTTGAACCTTGTCTGCTCTCACTCTCACGGTCTCTCTCTGTCGCTCTCTCTCTCACACTCATTTCATCGCTCTCCAATGTTCTCGCCATCTCTCTCTCTCTCTATTTCTCTCTCTCTCAGTCGAGACACAACAGTAAAGTCGTGTGACTGTTCCTACGGCAACAGAGCAGCTTGCCCCTCCGCCTGAGTACTGTAGGAGACTAGGTAGGGAATGGATGCACACACACACACACACACACACACACACACACACACACACACACACACACACACACACACACACACACACACACACACACACACACACACACACACACACACACACACACAGAGCTATGCCTTACTATACTAACCCTAACTCCTAACCCCTAATTCTAACCCTAAACCTAACCACTAATCCCTAATTCTAACCCTTACCCTAAACCCTAAGCCTAAAATAGCCTGTATACAAGTGAGGACCGGTTTACTATTCGTGTGAGGACTTCCGGTACTCACAAGTATAGTAGAACGTGTACACACACACACACACGCACGCACGCACGCACGCACGCACGCACGCACACACACACACACACACACACACACACACACACACACACAGAGCTATGCCTTACTATACTAACCCTAACTCCTAACCCTAATCCTAACCCCTAATTCTAACCCTAAACCCAACCACTAATCCCTAATTCTAACCCTTACCCTAAACCCTAAGCCTAAAATAGCCTGTATACAAGTGAGGACCGGTTTACTATTCGTGTGAGGACTTCCGGTACTCACAAGTATAGTAGAACGTGTACACACACACACACACACACACACACACACACACACACACACACACACACACACACACACACACACACACACACACACACACACACACACACACACACACACACACACACACACACACACACACCCTTACTCTCAGTCAGGCATCCTGATTTCAGGCTGTGTAATTATAGTTTTAGTTCATCAGGTCAAATCCACGGAGAGAACTAGCAGCAGACACTCTGGGTTACTCTCATTCTGACTGAAGGAGGGATCATTCCACTACTTGAACTTCTCTGCCCTTCCTGTCTCTCCTCCCACTCTCCCCCTCTCCGTATCTCTATCTCACTCTCTCCAGGTTTTTTCACTCTCCCCAGGCTTACATTGCCAAGACGAGAACTCGGGAACATATCATATTAAATCAATAACAACATGGATGATAATTATATGCATACTGACTATGGACTGTACAATGATAACAACAACACACATCTATACCTTTAACGTGGCGATGGCTACATCATCACTGGATCAGGTTTGCGTGGATGCAGTTTCTGTGGGGGGGTGTACTCAGTAGACCAGGGGTAGACAACCCTGTTCCTGTTGTGCCTCAGGCACTGCATGATTCTGTTCCAACTGGCCACCACTCCTGACCAACTGAGCTAATTGATCAGTTCAGTGATTGCCTACATTCAACACACCTGTTCTTCCAGGTTGGTTAAATCGAAAACATGAAGTGCCTGCGGCACTCCGGAACCAGGGTTGCCTAACCCTGCAGTAGACAGTTAGTGTAGTCAGACTGATAGAGGCAGACGAGAGAGGAGACTCAGGATCACAGGTATTTATGCAAGCCATCAGTAATGTCTGCCAGCAACCTCACTTTCTCTCCCTGACTCTCTCTCGCTCTCTCTTGCTCTTTACCATCCCTCACCTTCTCTCTTTTCCCGTAGTCCGTCTCTCTCTCTCTCTCTCTCTCTCTCTCTCTCTCTCTCTCTCTCTCTCTCTCTCTCTCTCTCTCTCTCTCTCTCTCTCTCTCTCACTCCTCCTCCCTTCACCCCCCTCTCTCTCTCTGTCTGTCTGCAGATGGGGGTAAAGTTCAGACCTGGAGCTGGCAAACCATGGACAACTGTCAAATCCATCAAACCAAACGAGGAGGCTGTGACCTCCCTGCAGGTGGCTGCCATAATCAAGAGCCAATAGTGTCACATTCTAGGCTTTTAAGCCATAGTGCTCCTATAACTATATTTGTGTTCAAACTGAAGAAAATGGACTGAAACTGGTCCAATAACAAACGATCATTTTTGTTTTCTGTTGTGCGCCCCAATGAACATAAACTTGTGTTTTCATCAAGGCCTTGCTGAAATTAAAGCAAATATTTCCGCACATTTGCCAGATCTGTGTGTGCTTTGGCCAACGTAGTTGTTGTTGTCACGCCAAATACATTGGCTGAGGCAGAAACAAAAATGCTGCCTGAAGGAACAAATATCTTGTCCTCCTTATAGGCTACACACTTTTAGGCAGTGTGGAAATAAATGATTTAAAATAAATTATTAAGTTAGATATATAGATTCCAAAGAAGTTCAAAAGAGTATTCAGTGCTCTTTTCCTCGTTCTTCAGTACTTTCAAATATAAATGCATTATATTTGCTAGGATAGAGGATCAGAAATGATCTATACATGTTTGGCTATACATACTTTGTAAGGTTCCTTGGGGACGTAAGCTGTTTAAATACATAGTTTAAAGGTCCCATGCAGCTGATTTATCTCAATATCAAATAATTTCTTGGTAACAATGAAGTACCTTGCTGTGATTGTTTTCAATTAAAATGGTCAAATAGAAACAGAAATGGCTTCTTAGCAAAGAGACAATTCTGTCTGGGAAATGGTCTGAGTGGGGAGGGGAAAACTGAAAACTAGCTGTTATTGGTAGAGAGATTCTTAGATATAAGAGATTCTTATATCTTTCTTATTGGTCTATTAACTAATTTGTCACCATCCCATCAAAACAGGCTGACATTTTTGCCGGCCTTTTCAAACAGCATTATATGGGCATTATCGTAATTTGAGCAATTTCACAGTATTATTCAAACATCATAGTCTGGAAATATATAAAACACAAGAAAATCACGTTTTTGACTGCCCTGGGCCTTTAAGACTTATTACATTTATGTAGTGTTACATGCTCAACACAGTTTGGCCAAAGCAGTGAAAGCACCATCCCCACATTTGTTCAGTAATCATGCAAAACCATGTGAAACCACGTACACACGCACGCAAGCATGCATGCACACAAACACACACACACCGTATCCATGCATTGTATTCAGCCACTGCATTCTGTCTCCATGACAACTGCCCCCTATCTATCCTCCACAGTCCCAGGGTCCCCTGATGTTCAGCAGCTCAGCAGAGGGTGGGGTGTCTGTGTGGGAGGGGCTCTGCACCAACCGCGACCCCCTGCAGCTGTTACATCCTTGGGATGCAATGGTAATGGGCTGCGGGAGTCAGGGAGTTCGTCTGACCCTCAGTCCCCGTGGTGACAGGCTCTCCGTTGCCTACGGCAGAGCCAACCCCGGGATCCTTGAGGATAGGTGAGAAGCAGTGTGTGTGTGTGTGTGTGTGTGTGTGTGTGTGTGTGTGTGTGTGTGTGTGTGCGTGCGTGCGTGCGTGCGTGCGTGCGTGCGCGCGCGTGTGTGTGTGTGTGTGTGTGTGTGTGTGTGTGTGTGTGTGTGTGCGTGCGTGCGTGCGTGCGTGCGTGCGCGCACTATATAGAAGAGCCAGTTTAATACGGTACTGTGCTAGACCTTACAGATCTGTGTACTATCTGATGTTTACCGTTCCGCTGTCTAATCACCACAGGCACCGTGTCCAGGCTAACCAATCACAGCAGCTTCGCTCATTATTGGCTCATGCTTTGATTAGGCAGATGGGGAAAGCACCTTGAACTGTGAGTAAAACTAACACAACTGGTTGTTCCCTGAATATTATGGTACAATTGCCAACCTATAGAGCCACGCTGTTCGTAGAATGCATCGTTCTCTAAATCTGTTTCGGTTTTCATCAACTTTTTTTCATTACTTCTCTCCTTCCCCTCTCTCTCTCTCTCTCTCTCTCTCTCCCTCCTTTTCTCCTTCCATCTCTCCCAGTGTTCTCTCTACCTCAGTGCAGGTACCTGGCCTCGCTGACCTGTGCAGATGCTCTGGGAATCGTCTGCGGGCAGTGGGGGTCACCGCTGGGTCACCGGGGGTTGTGCCCTTGCGGTGTAGGAGCAGCTCCCCAGCTCCAGGAAGCACCTTTCTGTCAGTACTCATCTAGATGGACGAATACTGATCTGATGATTTAAGGATTTGCAGTAATAGAGCTTCTTTATGGGTGCACCTGACAGAAAGTTCACTATCACTCATGTGTCCCTATCCTCACTTCGTCATGTACTGTACGCTAAACCAAGGTCAGTTGAATGGTTGTTGGTTTGTTTAACACGTAGGACAGTGTAGAATAACAGGGAAGAGAAGAGAGTTTCTTCCGAAGCAGCGATGGAACTGGGATTTGATCCCATGCGAGCAGGCTACTGACACACAAATACCACAATGGAAGTACGCCTTCAGGCTTTATCGTGTTTTAATCCTCTGTCATTTTTTTTTAAATGTACGTAATGTTGTCTCTGGCTAGAGCAGCCTGACACTTTTACTTATCAAATCAATTCAATTCCATATTTATGCTGAGGGGGTGGTGCTAAGCATTAGACCACCCCAGGCCACAGTTTAAAGAATATTAATAAAAAGTAATATATACGCAACAGTATAACAAGAACAATATGGAGTGTCGGTGTCTATTTGAGCAATAAGGCACGAGGGGGTGTGGTATATGGCCAATATACCATGGCTAAACTATAAACTGGTTACCAACGTAATTAGAGCAGTAAAAAGTAACTGTTTTGCCATACCCGTGGTACACGGTCTGTCAGCCAATCAGCATTCAGGGCTCAACCCACCCAGTTTATAATGGTGATGTTGTCACAGGGGTGATGTCACGACGAAGCGAGACAATCCATTGGACGCTTCCCTGACGGAATCAGAGGGAGATTCCGAGGAGGACAGTGATGGTGAGGAGTGGGGTGACAGCGGGCTGAAACATACGCACAAGTAATATACAGTTGAAGTCGGAAGTTTACATACACTTAGGTTGGAATCATTAAAACTCGCTTTTCAACCACTCCACAAAATTCTTGTTAACAAACTATAGTTTTGGCAAGTCGGTTAGGACATCTACTTTGTGCATGACACAAGTAATTTTTCCAACAATTGTTCACAGACAGATTATTTCACTTATAATTCACTGTATCACAATTCCAGTTGGTCAGAAGTTTATATACACTAAGTTGACTGTGCCTTTAAACAGCTTGGAAAATTCCAGAAAATTATGTCATGGCTTTAGAAGCTTCTGATAGGCTCATTGACACAATTTGAGTCAATTGGAGGTGTACCTGTGGATGTATTTCAAGGCCTACCTTCAAAATCAGTGGCTCTTTGCTTGACATCATGGGAAAATCAGAAGAAATCAGCCAAGATCTCAGAAAAAAAATGTAGACCTCCACGAGTCTGGTTCATCCTTGGGAGCAATTTCCAAATGCCTGAAGGTACCACATTCATTTGTACAAACAATAGTAAGCAAGTATAAACACCATGGGACCACACAGCCGTCATACCGCTCAGGAAGGAGTCGTGTTCTATCTCCTAGAGATGAACGTACTTTGGTGCGAAAAGTGCAAATCAATCCCAGAACACCAGCAAAGGATCTTGTGAAGATGCTGGAGGAAACAGGTACAAAAGTATCTATATCCACAGTAAAACGAGTCCTATATCAACATAACCTGAAAGGCCGCTCAGCAAGGAAGAAGCCGCAGCTCCAAAACCGCCATAAAAAAGCCAAACTACAGATTGCAACTGCACATGGGGACAAAGATCATACTTTTTGGAGAAACAAAATTAGAGCTGTTTGGACATAATGACCATTGTTATGTTTGGAGGAAAGAGGGGGAGGCTTGCAAGCCCTAGAACACCATCCCAACCGTGATGCACGGGGGTGTCGGCATCATGTTGTGGGGGTGCTTTGCTGCAGGAGGGACTGGTGCACTTCACAAAATAGATGGCATCATGAGGGAGGAAAATTATGTGGATATATTGAAGCAACATCTCAAGACATCAGTCAGGAAGTTAAAGCTTGGTCGCAAATGGGTCTTCCAAGTGAACAATGACCCCAAGCATACTTCCAAAGTTGTGGCAAAATGGCTTAAGGACAACAAAGTCAAGGAATTGGAGTGGCCATCATAAAGCCCTGACCTCAATCCTATAGAAAATGTGTGGGCAGAAGTGAAAAAGCGTGTGCGAGCAAGGAGGCCTACAAACCTGACTCAGTTACACCAGCTCTGTCAGGAGGAATGGGCCAAAATTCACCCAACTTATTGTGGGAAGCTTGTGGAAGGCTACCCGAAACATTTGACCCAAGTTAAACAATTTAAAGGCAATGCTACTAAATACTGATTGAGTGTTCTGACCCACTAGGAATGTGATGAAAGAAATAAAAGCTGAAATAAATCATTCTCTCTACTTTTGTTCTGACATTTCACATTCTTAATAAAATAAAGTGGAATTTTTACTATGATTAAAGGTCAGGAATTGTGAAAAACTGAGTTTAAATGTATTTGGCTAAGGTGTATGTAAACCTCCGACTTCAACTGTACATAGATCAGAAAAACTCAAAGCAACACGTCTCCAAGGGTTTCTACTACAAAAAGCCATTGGTTCAAAGTGTCTTCTTTAGCTCCAGCTGTAGACAAATCTATATAAATCACACCCCAAAACGTAGCTGTAAGAATATATCTAAGTAACTTCAAGACTGATCGCTTTGATAAAGATCCACGGCAAACGCAAACGCATATGTCGGCTCAATCGGAAATTACCTACAGTGAATTTCTTCAGCGCTACGCATTGAATCGAGCCCCAAAGATTAAACATGTCAACTTTTTAAAAGAACATGAAATGAAAAAGGAAAGTTTTCGTCCATTGTTAGCTGTTGCTGTTTTATTTTCTCTAAGGAAATAATCACTATCAACAGGTTCCTGCTATATTCCTAATTATCTATATCATTGTATATCTATATCAATCACAAATCCATTATTCATCCACCGTTAGACACACGTTTAACTATGACTCCCCACGTTACTGTAGATTACGATGATGACAAAGAAGAGGACTACACATCCCAAGATGCATCAGAGTCGGGCTCAACATCGGGGCTTTCGCTGTGTTCTCCAGTGAGAGCCAGTTTCACGCCACCCGCCACCACTAAGCCCAAGACGCTGCGCCTCACAGCATGAAGAGCAATGAAGGCGAGAGGAAGGGAGTGAAGGGGACAGAGGAGAAGGAGAGAGAGGGGGGTGAAGTGTGACAGATTGAGAGAGTGGTGGAAAGAGAGCATACGGAGAGGGAGTGGGTGCGAGCGAGAGACAGATAATTGTCTATGTAAATGTTGTTGTTTCATGTGTGCAATAAAGCTGTCATGCTGTGACCTTCCTGACTCTAAACATTCCTCCTTCATATTGTGGTGTCACCTCGTTTATTATGAACACTAGTTATGCTGCTCATCACCCCACTCAACCTGTCCTTGTGTAAATGAATGTATATTCATTTTCCTCCACCTCTCTGCCGCGCCACTCCCATGGCTTGTCTCAGTTTTTTCGAAACAGAACAGAATACATTTTTTCCTCTGCTCCCAAAATGAGAGTTTTCATGTCATTTTCTGTATCTTCATTATTTACGTTTTTTTTGCTGTCCATTTAATTGAACGAGTTGAAAGCGTAATAAGCATTTCAAATCTCTTTCCTACAGTCTCCCCTCCCTCCGTCCTCCTCCTATTTCTCTCTCTCTCTCTCTCTGGCTCTACATGTCTCTGTCGCTAAGGCAACCAATGCCTTTTCCTACTCGCTCTCTATATCTCCCCCTTTCTCACTGTCTCGCTCATTCCCTCTCTCTTCAGCCAGAGGTAGGCATGTTAACTGGTATCTGTCTGAGTGAATGTGGTGTGAGTGCTGGTGTGACAGTGAGTTATCTGCTGGTGGGTGTTTGTGTGTGAGAGAGAGCGAGCGATAGAGCGTGTGTTCCTGTCTGTGTTTGACTGAGTGACAGTGGTAGTAGATATGAAGTAAATCTTTCTCGAGCTAATAGTAGCAGCATATGGGATGTTGGCTACGTGTGTGCCACGTGTGTGCCTATGAGGAATGTTTTGTGCACAGGTGTGTGCGTGCAAGTCTGATGAGCCAACTGTATAACATGTGGCATAATTAAGCACTCATTTTGGACAGCCAAGACTGAGAGAGAGAGGGAGATGTGTGTGTATTCCTGTACTGCCGCCTATGAGTGTCTGTTAATGTTTTCAATAACAGTCAGTATCAAAAGAGAAGTGAACTATCTCTCTCTCTCTCTCTCTCTCTCTCTCTCTCTCTCTCTCTCTCCCTCCCTCTCTCTCTCTCTCTCCCTCTCTCTCTCTCTCTCTCTCTCTCTCTCTCTCTCTCTCTCTCTCTTTCTTTCTTTCTCTCTTTTCTGTTTTTCTTTCCTCCCAGAGAGAGAGATGATCGGAGGATTGGGGGCTCAGTGAACAGAACAAAGCGATGGAGAGATGGTAAGATGGAGAGAGTGAGCAGATGTTAAGACAGACACAGTCAGACCTTCTGGTTGTATGCATGTTGCATGAGGAGTCCAGTTGGACAATGCATTTGTAATGTTTCTCATGCTCTAATTCTCTTTCTGTCTCCTTTTCTCTCCCACCTCTTTCTGCTTCTCTTTATTTCTGCCACCGTCTCACTCTTCTTTTCCCTCTCTCTCTCTCTCCTTCCTTCCTTCCTTCCTTCCTTCCTTCCTTCCTTCCTTCCTTCCTTCCTTCCTTCCTTCCTTCCTTCTCTCTCTTTCTCAGCTCCATCTCTCCTGTCAAACGACTGACCACCCTCCGCTGCCTTTTCTTCCTCCTGGTTGCCGTGGTGACGCGACCCTCAACCTGTAACCGTGACGACGAGGGCGAGGGGCAGGTGGAGGCCCTCTCGGCCCAGCTGTCCGTCCCAGAACAGGTCACACCCACCCCTATTTGGTCCGTGGACTGGGGCCCCACACTATCCCTGGAGGACGAGACGCATCACATCCTGTCCAGCCAAGAAGCGGACCTGCACCACCACGGCCATGAAGTCCCCACGACCACCGCCGAGGCCTGGCCGCATCATCAGAGTGCACCAGGCAGTGCTTTGCCCCAGGAGCCCCTGGACCTTCTGGAGGCCCCAGATGCAGAGGGAGTGGAGGATGGAGGAAGTGAGCCGGAGGAGAGAGAGCCTGAGGAAGGTGGGCACCGTAGAAATCAGTAAATATTAAAGAAAGAAAGGATTTGTGTTGGTGGGCATGAGAACAGAGTGTTTTGGAACAAAGAAATCAGAAGAACTCTGGGGGCATCAGGGAGTAACTTCAATTTCCGCTGGGCTGGCTTTGTGTGGATGGATGACTGCGTCTTGGTGATGGAGAATGCTTAATAGAGTTTTCTGAACTCACGAAAACAAACACAAAGGAAATGGGTGACATCACACACCAAGCGATGGAATGGATGACTTTATCGGCTCATTCTCTTTTGAGTTGCTTTACTGACAGTATGGTAACTCTCTAAAAGCAGTGTTGTGGTTTTTTTTTTTACATCATTGCAGTTGACCTGGGTTATATTCATAAGGCACCAAACGGAAGAAAAAATTACTGAAACAGGGACGGTCTACCTGGACTTGTCCAATAAGAAACGCTAATTTTTGTTTTCGATTGTAAAACATTTCAAAGAGTTCTCCGTTGCATGCTCTAATGCACATGACCCTGGTTTTCTTCTGTTGTGCTGATTTGATTGTTCCTTCTATTGTTCTGATATCCAACCATGTGAAAGGTAACTCCTCTGTGTGTGTGTCCTCCAGTGGACCCTCAGTTCTACGTCACAGTGACCATCTCCTCTCTGCTCATCCTGACTGCTGTCATCATAACGGTCAAACTCTGGTAAGAATCCTCTCTCTTTCCCCCATCCGTCCACCTCCTTTCTTTCTCTTTCTACCCCTTCTCTGACACATATTTTTTTATGTACATCAGGGAACTTCAACGGTGTTATTTGTTTGAACGTGGGAATGGTTCAAGTCAGATCTAGGTAGCGGGTGAAAAATACCTTCCCAATGTTTAAAGGCTTTCAGAGGTTTAAAGGTGACTCAATTTCAACCACTTGAGGTGTTGATATCCACGACGCTCTGTTGCTACATGCCGGTAGCATCTAAACAGTTTGAGTGTTTTCTCTATTGTTGTCATGTGACGTTTGATGTACCTGTTCACCTATAAAATCAGCTGGGTGTGTGTGTCGTGCATCCTCTAACATGCAATGGAAACACCGATCTCTGGATTGTAGAGCAGGGCTCGTGCTCATCGCTTCAGTTATTCAACAGTGGGAGGTCTCTTCTTTCCACCTGCTCTCTCACTAATTCACTCCTCCTGTTCACCCATTGTTCTCTCAATCTCTTTCCCCTGCTTCCCCTTTCTTACCTTCTGTCACTCTTCATTTCTCTCCCTCGTTCCTGCCTCCCCTCTCTCTTTTCAACTCCCCCCTCTCTTTCTTTCTCTCTCGTTCTCTCTCTCTCTCTCTCTTTCTCAACCCCATTCCTCATCCTTTACTTTAATTTAGCTTCATCGCCTTTCAGTAATGCTGGGTTCTGGTTGATCCTTGATCGTCACATAGCATTCTTATCTTCTGCCCCAGTCTCCTATCACTCCCAGCTCCAGATCCTCAAATAATCCCTCTGCCCACTGTATGCCGATACACGATAAGCCCCATCTCCCTCTGTTGCTCCCTCTCACTTTCTCTTTTATTTCTTTCTCTCTCCCGCTATCTCTCTCTCTCTCTCTCTCTCTCTCTCTCTCTCTCTCTCTCTCTCTCTCTCTCTCTCTCTCTCTCTCTCTCTCTCGCTCGCCCTCTCTCTCTGAAACCTGCTCTAAGTGTTTCTGTGTTTAGCTAACTTAATTAACCTCCAATGTAGGCTGGTTGAAAGTGTGTGTGCTGGCTTTACAGTGTGTGTGCTGGAAACAAGTGTTGTTGGAGTGCTTAATTGGAGCAGCAGCATCTCTCTCTGTGTTGTGTATGTGTGGGCTTATGTTGCAGTTCCAGTATGACTGTAAATATACCTATGGGGTAAATTGTGGTGAGGACTGGAGGGCGGGTTACAGTGGGAATTCAATAGGTGTTTGACGGGTAAAAGTGGGAGATTGAATAGAAGAGAGACCGTATAGAATTTAATAGAATACTGTTGATTGATAATGGAAAAGCAATCGATGCTGGAGAATGTTTCACCATCTGGTGGGATTCCTGGTAATTATCGTGTGTGTGTGTGTGTGTGTGTGTGTGTGTGTGTGTGTGTGTGTGTGTGTGTGTGTGTGTGTGTGTGTGTGTGTGTGTGTGTGTGTGTGTGTGTGTGTGTGTGTGTGTGTGTGTGTGTGTGTGTGTGTGTGTGTGTGTGTGTGTGTCTGCGTGCGTGCGTGCGTAGGTGCGTGCATAGGTGCGTGCGTAGGTGCGTGCATGCATATATGGATAGTTTGCCTGACTGGAACTGCGTGTCTGTGATCTACAGTCTGACTGTGAAAAAGGCTTTGTTGTGTGTGAGTGCTCTGAAGAGCTGTGTGTATACTCTACCTTTGACTCTCACTGTACCAACAACATCATAACTCAGACACGTAATTGGAATAATGTTTCCCCACATCAGCCCTGTATCCCCTTCCTCTTGCTCTCTCATTTTTATCTCTCCCTCTTTCTCTCTTTTCATTCCCCCTTTCTCTTTACCCTCTCTCTCACACCCTGTTTCCTTCACCTCTTTACCCTCTTTACCCTCTTTCCTTCTTTCTTTCTCTCTCTCTCTCTCTCTCTCTCTCTCTCTCTCTCTCTCTCTCTCTCTCTCTCTCTCTCTCTCCTCTCTCTCTCTCTCTCTCTCTCTCTCTCTCTCTCTCTCTCTCTCTCTCTCTCTCTCTCTCTCTCTCTCTCCCGCTCTCTCTCCCGCTCTCTCTCTCTCTTTCCCTCTCTCTCTCTCTCTCTCTCTCTCTCTCTCTCTCTCTCTCTCTCTCTCTCTCTCTCTCTCTCTCTCTCTCTCTCTCTCTCTCTCTCTCTCTCTCTCTCTCTCTCTCTCTCTCTACCTGCTATTTCCACCTCTACCACCACACTCTTTCTTTCCCGCCCTCCCTTTCTCGCATCCTCTCCTCTTCTCCCTCTCGTCTGATAGTGCTTTAACGAGTCAAATGAGTGCATTAACTCTCTCTCAGAGGCGGTGTAATGTTTTCGCTGCAGCTAAATGGCTCTGTCATTCCCTCTTTTCCTCTCACTCACCCTCACTCTCCGTCTCTCTCTCTCTCTCTGTCTCTCTCTCTCTCTCTTCCAGTTACGACCGCAGCTGTTCCCAGCACCCACCCCCGCTTTCCCGTGGTGTGGCCCCCCCCCTCTCTCTCGCCCTCCCTCGTTCCCTGGCTCTGGAGGACAGCCGGCAGACGCTGTACGGCACTCCCTCCTTTACCGACAGGGAGAGGTAATGAGTCGCCTCACCAGAGGCGAGAGAGAGGGAGCGTGTTTGTGTGTGTATTTGTGTGGAGTTGTTAGTACATTGATTTGTGTGTGTGTGTGTGTGTGTGTGTGTGTGTGTGTGTGTGTGTGTGTGTGTGTGTGTGTGTGTGTGTGTGTGTGTGTGTGTGTGTGTGTGTGTGTGTGTGTGTGTGTGTGTGTGTGTGTGTGTGTGTGTGTGTGTGTGTGTGTGTGTGTGTGTGTGTGCGCGCTTGTTTGTCAGTGAGTGGATGGTGTGTCAAGGAGTGCTTGGTGCCTCTCCCTGTATGGTGTACGAGCATAATAATGGTATATGTGCATAATTAGGTGATAGTGTTAGTCTCTGTGGAGTACACAGGCCTGAAGTGTTATGGATGTGAGATGTATGTGTGTTTTAGAACTTCCTCTCCTATGAGTCACACAGCTCTGGAAGCAGTGAGAGCACAATCCATGAAATGATGCTTTTATAGCCGGGGATTTAAAGTTCATTTCAATCAGGGTAATTGGACTCCTCGTTTCTCCTCCTCCTCGTTTCTCCTCCTTCTCGTCCTTTCTACCCCCCCCCCACCCCCCGCTCCAGTTCTACTTTCTCTCTTTCTTTCCCCTACTCTCATTTTCATACTTTTCTTTCACCTACTCCAAATTCTCCCTACTCTAGTGTTATATAATACTAATAATGTATTCTGTTCTCTTTTCCCTCTCCTCCTCCCCTTTTCCAGTTCTACCCTTCTGTCCCTTAACCCTTTTCCTCTGCCCTCTGCTCTCCCTCTCTCTATTCCCCTTCTTCTAGTTCGGCACATACCATATCATCTCTCTCTCTCTCTCCGTCAGGATCCCCGTGGTGAACCTCTAAGGCAACGTTTCTGATTTGATACACATTCCTACGGGATGCGACGGGATGCGATGGAGAACACCGCCAGAGGGTGTGGCCCGCCGTGGTCTTCGACTTATCTTTGACTGTGAAAATGAAAATCAGGGACCCAGGTATCCAGCCATGGCAAAAACCTATTTTTCCCTCCATCCCTTCCTCCCGAAGGAGAAAAGCCCGATCTCATCCCTTCCTCCCGAGGGAGAAAAGCCCGATCTCATCCCTTCCTCCCGAGGGAGAAAAGCCTGATCTCATCCCTTCCTTCCTTCCTGCTGCCATCCTCCTACGCCTCTTTTCTCCACTTTTCTATGGCTCTGTGTCACTGTAGACTGACCGGACCTTCTGCTCTGTTTTATATTCCAGTTGTCTGTACTGCCCCAGGCTGTAGCAGCAACACACGTACAGGTCCCTCCGCTTGATCTGCTTTGACTAATTCACAAGCAAACAGTGTTAGATATCAATAGAACATTTTAGTCCCGCCGGTGCCAAAACCGCATAGCTATATGGGGTTGTTTGGAATATTTCATACAGCTATCTTGTGTAGCTGAACATTAAACTATGATGAAATAGTGGACTTGGTTATTGAAACTCAGTTGAAAGTGAAATATGTGTGTTTATCTGAAACATAGGTGTTCAGCTAGCTGGTGAAGGGTTAAAACAATCCCTGTTTCCTAGGACTGAAGGGGGTATTTCACAAAGCTGGTATGGCAATGTTGTCGCCAGCCGCCAATGTACTTAACGCGACACGGTCCAAAAATCGCTGTTTACTCCCGCTTGGAATGCAAATAGGCCCACTGCAGCTTCCACATTCCCAATGTGTTTTCTGGGTGTTTTTTATTCCCTAAACTATATTCTTCGTTTGTTCCTTTTATTTTCTTGCTTCTTTGCCGCCTCTGTTGTGCATTTGTGAGTGTGTTATCTTGTCTCTGGAGCATGGGGATGGGAAGGGTTTATATATTACTGCTCTATATAGGGTTGGGAAATTCTGTCATTTTCACAAAATTCCTAGGTTTTCCAGACATCCCGATTGGAAGATTCCTGGAATTAGGAGGGAAGGAAATACAGGAATTTTCCAACTGGGATTTCTGGAAAACCAGGGAATTTGGGGGTTTATGAAAATAGTGGTGCAAACAATGTACAATACATGTTTGCATATATCGCAATCAGTACAATCAAACGATACATGTGGTACAATCAATGGTGGTGTCAGGTAAACATAATGGGTATAAATGATACAGTCCAGAAGTAATGAGCCATTTTACCATCATCTGTTGTTTCTGCTCCGACTTCAAAGCTTAAACGAGTGTTTACTGTCGGATCTTAGGGTAATTAATGTACCTGTGCAACTCGACCACCAGCTTTGAGAAATGACCCTCTGGACTTCCACTACACTAGTACACATAGTGTTGTGACGTCATAGGTGACTTGTGTCGTTCTGCATTCTAGTGTTTCCTCGGTTCTCAGTAGCATTCCTGTAGACGTGTGGCTCCACTGTACGATGGAACAACAATAAAAACTCAACACTGGTGTTTTAGCACTGTATTCGGACTGGACTTTACTAGCCAGTGGCTTTGGGACTAGAATTGACAATGTGCGAGGGCCAGCCTTACAGGAGGACAGTGGATGTATCTCAACCGTCCTGAGTTGCCTCCTTTCCTTCATATGTTCTAGGTTGAAGACACCCAGGTTACGACAACCTAAGAATTCCATTGAGAAAGCGTTTGAAAAATCAACAGATTCATGGGACCAGTGCTGTTGCGAACTAGCATCCCTGATCCCTTCGTTTACAATTCTTCCATGCAAAGACATATGGAATATTATAAATATTTTGTCTTCACCTTTATCTCCAACCTAGCATCTGTACTAAACTTTAGGATGAGAAGGAGAAAAGGAGACCAGGAAATACACGAGAGCCATGTGTTCTAATTGTGTTGTTCAAATCCATTAACTTGAGTTCTATTTGGCTTCTACTGCAGATCAGAGCCATATATTTAGATATCAGAGCCATTGTAATTGAAATATAAATATATGGCACTGGTGCAGTTCTACTTCCTGATTATGTCGTCTCTCTTCTTCTAAACGTTATCCTAGGTCAGGTGATGCTTGTCAGGGCAACACTACATCATCCTAAACTTGAATGTGTTTTCACATCTGTAATAAGACACAGGAGAGCAAGCCACTTTACACTTTTGAGACGTACCCATAGAAAATCCTAAATTTACTGGAAGTATTAGCAAGCTGCGGCAGCGTGAGAGAGACCAGAAAGAGATGGACAGTGTCTGCTGTTGCTTTTTCCATTTCCTCTGGGCATTTTAATGATCAATCAAAGTAATTGATTGGCTGAAGACCACTCCAAAGTTAACTACTGGTTGATTATAAGTCCAACCAGCTGACCCTGTAGTATTCCATAGTCTTTGTGTTTAAGGAAGGACACACAGAGTTAGGTATACACATGCAAAGTCACATCCGAGGTTTTACGCACACAATATCCCTCTCACAGCCACGCGTACATAAACACACACTTTTCATTCATAAAAAAATTGTATCTTTATTTAACTAGGCAAGTCAGTTAAGAACTCATTCTTATTTACAATGACGGGCCTAACCCCGTGCAAACCCAGACAACACTGGGCCAATTGTGCGCCGCCCTACGGGACTCCCAATCACAGCCGGATGTGATGCAGCCTGGATTCGAACCAGGGACTGCAGTGACGCCTCTTGCACTGAGATGCAGTGTCTTAGACCGCTGCGACACCTAGGTGACAGCTGCTAGAATTCACAGCACCCATCTGGTAGGATCCGAGCAAACTGTGAAACAGTAAAGCTCAATCACACTGACTGAAATTAACACAGCTATTTATAGCGGGGGGAGAACGAGAGAGAGACAGTAAGGGGGAGAAAGAAAGTTGGGAAGAGGGAGGAAATGGGGTTAACAGAATAGGATCATTTCCCTGTCTCTCCATCCCCCTTTTCTCTCTCTGTGGGTGCCATGGGAGTTAATAGCTACCATTAACGTCATGCAGGATAGGGTTTTTAGAGAAAACAGAGGGAGACTGAGGAGAGAGAACAAAAGACAGCAAGCGAGAAAGAGACACGGACAGGATGAATGTGCTTGTGATTGGGGGGGCAGACAATCCAGACAGGCAATTTTGACGGTGAAATAGAAGAATTGGGCAAAATATAGCGATATCAAATATGAACGCCCTGTGTGTGTGTCTGATGCGTGTATGTGACAGGGAAAATTAGGTGTGTGTGAGTAACCAAGCCAACTGATCACAGGGGTAGTTCCAGCACTCTAATATATTAGTCTCTTTGGGGATAACCTAATTAAGGGTCTGACCTAACACAAGATATCCCCCTTCTGTGAGTTAACATTTAGCTAGTGATGCAACCTCCAGTTGCACTTTGAAGTATGCACAAAAAAACATTAACACAGACTGATACTAAATGAATAGAGGGGGTTCAATTTATTACCAACAATTCATGTCCTGATTTTATACACGTCTCAACTCAATCCTCAGCAGAAAAAAAATACAAACAAACAAAAAGTGTAACACAATAGAATACATCAAATACACACATTCGGTTTCAGTGCCCGTGGCGCTGCTTCTCCCGACAGCAGCAAAGCTCTGCCCAGAGCAGATTACTCTCTGTCTCTCTCTCTGTGTACATGTTAGAATGGGTTTGGGTCTGTGTATATACACAGTGCATATAGTCCGTCTGTCTGGTTGTGTGTACACACCTATCAGAATGGGTGTCAAGTCTATCACTCACTGACAGTGTGTCTGTCGGACTCAGTGTCTGTATATATATGTGTGTGTGTGTGTTTCCGCGCGTGCATGGATGTGTGAAGGTGTGTGTTAATATCAGTGTCTGTCTGTGCATGGGTCACATTATCGGTCTATGAGTCTGTGTGGGTCTATGTGTCTGTCAGCCTGTGTCTCAGTCCGTGCATCTGACAGTGGATCAGCGGGGTCTCGCTGCCTTCAGTTGGACTTGGACCAGATCTTCCCACTTCCACGGAGCCTGAGACAAAAAAACAAAACAGACAACAGTTATTACGTTACCCGAAGATGATGTCCCCGACAAGCGCCCGTTTCTTATAAAGGCCCGGGTATCGCTTCACATTGTAGCAAATAAACGCCAGTCTCTATAACAGACTCGGGCGGGTGTCACAGTGTCATTTCTCGCGACGGCAGATTGCAGCTCTGCTCCGAGGCAATTTCGCACACTGCACCTCGCGCTGGATCAGTGTTTTCCCAAACGCATCAGTAAGCTTTGATTATTTGAATGTAGTGCTAGGGCAAAAAAAACTAAAACATGTACCTCTTGGGGGGGTCCCCAGGACTGAGTTTGAGAAACAATAGTTTACATGGTTGATCCCTACATGTCAGTGAGGGGGGGAAAAGTCCCCTAAATCACAAAATCATTTTTGTTTTACAAATACATGCATGCCTGTGGCTGGTCTAGTGTGTAAGACTACTTCCTGCAGAACACATACACCAACCCAACCGGTGTATTAATCCCGACCCCACCATTAATCTTCATCTCTCCGTCTCCCCACTCATTTCACACTGTCTGAATAATATCTACAGGTCGGAGCAAATCAGGGTATTATATAACAGGTAGAGCATGTCCACAGTCCCCACTTCAAACGGCATTTAAAGGCTTATCTCCAATACACGCCTGTCTTCAATAAACAGAAGAGGGGTATGAGGATGACGTCAGCTTGACGTCGAACCGCCAGTCACCTGTTCGCATCCTGTACAAGAGGGGTATACTACGGTACAAGCTAGATCTACTCCGGGTTTTATAAAGCTTGTCAGCTTCAGTTAGCTTCCCATTCCAGCTCAGCCTTTATCCATGTTACGAAGTTGCAAGGTGGATATTGATCGCGCACCCGCCGCTTACCCGAGCTGAGCTTGTTCATGTCGAACGGCGAACTCTTTACTAAGACAACGCTGAAACATCTATCCGTGGGCTAATCGGTGTCACATTTTCAGTTGTGTCGAAATCAGAATGAAAGAAAAGTTATCTTGCAAATTTAGCAGGCTATGGTGGGGGAATAGGCTGTTAGAAGTGCCGTCTACCTTTTATTACGTATCGTAATGCCGTCTTTGGTGTGCTTATCAAACAACTAGCGCCTTTTACTCGGTAACATATTTGGATTAAGTCGTACAAATGTTTTATTGTGCGTGAAGTTTCAAATGCATTCTGTCATTACTAAACGTGTCCTGTGATAGGTATTTTAACCTTTAAAAAAAATGTACACACAAAAAAAGTTGATGAATAAAATATTTAAAATCAGTCGTCTTCAGCAAATGAAGGGGATGACGACGCAATGTGATTTCATTGGTCCTTAACTCACGGCTCAGACAATATATTCAAATAAAATGAGTTAGCCCCGAGTTAGTCTGCAGAGCATGTTAGTTCTGAAGGATTCTATAGAAATATAGCCACATTCGTGTCACCAGTTATCCCGAGTTACCTCGCCAATTCCTCAAACCAGATTCGTAGTGTAGGGCGCTGGATAAATTAGTTAAATATTCTGGAGGGAAAAAGCTGGCTTTAGCTGGCTAACTCATTGATCCTGCTTTGGAGTATACAGTTGAAGTCTGGAAGTTTACAGACACTTCAGCCAAATACATTTAAACTCAGTTTTTCACAATTCCTGACATTTAATCCTAATAAAAATGGCCCTGTCTGAGGCCAGTTAGGATCACCACTTTAATTTTAAGAATGTGAAATGTCAGAATAATAGTAGAGAGAAATGATCCCAGTGGGTCAGAAGTTTACATACACTCAATTAGCATTGGCTTTAAAATGTTTAACTTGGGTCACTTCCTGAATGATGTTGCTTCAATATTTCCACACAATTTTCCTCCCTCATGATGCCATCTATTTTGTGAAGTGCACCAGTCCCTCCTGCAGCTAAGTATCCACACAACATGATGCTGCCACCCCTGTGCTTCACGGTTGGGATGCTGTTCTTCGGCTTGCAAGCCTCCCCCTTTTCCTCCAAACATAACAATGGTCACTATGGCCAAACTATTATATATATTTTTTCATTTGTCCCCATGTGCAGTTGCAAACCGTAGTCTGGCTTTTTTATGGTGGTTTTGGAGCAGTGGCTTCTTCCTTGTTGAGCGGCCTTTCAGGTTATGTCAATATCGGACCAGCATCTTTACAAGGTCCTTTGCTGTTCTGGGATTGATTTGCACTTTTCGCACCGAAGTACGTTCATCTCTAGGAGACAGCACGCATCTCCTTCCTGAGCGGTATGACGGCTGCGTGGTCCCATGGTGTTTATACCTGCGTACTATTGTTTGTACAGATGAATTTGGTACCCTTCAGGCGTTTGGAAATCGCTCCCAAGGATGAACCAGACTTGTGGAGGTCTACAATTGTTTTTCTGAGGGTCTTGGCTGATTTCTTTTGATTTTCCCATGATGTCAAGCAAAGAGGCACTGAGTTTGAAGGTAGGCCTTGAAATACAACCACAGGTACACCTCCAATTGACTCAAATTATGTCAATTAGCCTATCAGAAGCTTCTAAAGCAATGACATAATTTTCTGGAATTTTCCAAGCTGTTTAAAGGCACAGTCAACTTAGTGTATGTAAACTTCTGACCCACTGGAATTGTGATACAGTGAAATAAGTTGTCTGTAAACAATTGTTGGAAAAATTACTTGTGTCATGCACAAAGAAGATGTCCTCACTGACTTGCCAAAACTATAGTTTGTTAACAAGAAATTTGTGGAGTGGTTGAAAAACGGGTTTTAATGACTCCAACCTAAGTGCATGTAAACTTGCAGCTACAACTGTACGTCCCTGGGAATTTCCCAAATCAGGCAAATCAGTTCCAAATCAGTTCCTGGCTGTTTTACTTTTACGATAGTTGTAACACAACACAGTTATGAACAAGGTCTGTTTATGATGTCCTTTTCACCTTTGGTTTAACTAATTTTGCCACATATTATTGCAGGGATGTTTCGATTACAATGTTGGCAAACAAATGACTATATTACTGTACTACTCTCCTACCACTTCCTGTCACCCTGTAAGTGAATCATAATCACTCCTTTAACTGGAACAGAAAAACTCATCCTGTCATGTAATAAAAAAAAAAAATAAACATTTCCTTTTAGCACCTGAAGCTTCTTAAAAAAAAAAAATATTCACTTCAGTGACATTTTTTAAAATCCAGGACAGATGAGGAATTAGTGTTGTAATTGGCCCAGAAGAGAGAGAGGGTCCCAGGTAGCGCTGTGAGTACCTCTACAAAGCACAGCCTCTCTAGCTAATGAAGATATGCTATGCAGACACACGCACACAGTCACTATTCCCACTTCCACTGGCAGCTGGTGTTTAAATGGATGTTTGTTGTAAAAAAAATGACCAAAATATTACTGTGTTGAAGACGCTGCGAAATGACATGAAACGCAGTGGTTGCGTAATCGATTCCGTGCCATTTGAATTAATCTGAAGCGATTGGAATGTTTTTTGCAACACACAAATGTTTCTTCTTGCCTCGGCTTGAACCACACCTCTGTCGTGACCCTGGAAGGACGAGGTCATGCTCAAAAGGCACCTAGGACTGAAACAGATATTACCTGGACTTATTTTTTGGGTTTGATGCGAAATGTTTAAAAAATGGTTTCTGTTTCTTGCCCTAATGAACAAGACCCTAAGGATAGCCCACCAACATCAAATGGTAACACCTATAAAATAAATAAAACAATGGAAATATGGGATTGACCTACATACCCTTTGACCTTTGAACTCTTCTTGCCCGGTTGCCGTGGTTCCTGAGAGGAGGCGGGGTCTCGTGGCTCGGCCGGCTGGTCAGCATCCTGATTGGATGCGGCTCCAGCGGCGGCGGGGCCGGACGACGGTGAGGCGGAGCTGGCCTTTAGCGTTTTCTGGAGGTTTGACACCTGAGAGAGACAGAGAGATAAGGAAAGGTAAACTAATGAAGTTAGAACAGATGTGCCTGATTCAAACTAAGGCCGACTCGGAATGTACTGGGCCGGCTTGGATATTGTCTTCTTACAAGGTCCTTTCCAGCAGCTATTGTGGATGCATAACCAGGCCAGCCCCTATACAGCCTGGCACTAGTTTGTCTCAGTAATGTAAAAAGCTTAAGGTGTTGTTATTTTTTCTAATATGAAGAGGTTAGAGAGTAACTTCTACCTCAAGCTGGAGAAGACCGACTCAGGAGGACAGAAAAGCCACCTGTGGCCCACAGCCTCAATAAAGACACTGGACAGAGCTCTAAATTGGACACTGAAATAGGTCATTGAGTAATGAGTATACGTTTGGCTTATGGCTTCACCTCTAGCGTGAGTGTTTACTCCAGCCAAAACCTGTCCACAAAAATATGACCACAAAGTGAGGAATTCTTGTATTGAGGTTAATTTTGCCCAACAAAACATTTAATTGCTCATTTGCTATCGTAATGGTTAAGATGTTACGAATGCACTGATGTAAGTGGATACACATGGCATTTCGGTATGTGGCAAAACGACTTTATAACGGAGTTGTGCCTGTTGTTGATATGCGCATCTGCCCTCTCATTAGCTAGAATGGACCCACCTGATCTCACCTCCTCCTGCCTGCCTTCCATCTTTGAGAACATGTATTTCCATTGTTAGAGCTGTCACTCGACTATCTTGTCAACATAATAGATAATCTTCGACTCTACCCAGAGAAAAGTGGCTACTGGTACTAACCTCTGTCTCCACCTGAACTTTGACCTTCAACTGGCTCTCTCTGTATTGGTTGGCTCTGGTTACCTGCTCCTCGATCCCACACAGGACCGCCTCACACCCTGAACACCTGAGAGAGACAGATTATTTAGACACTGATATGAATGATCATACTATCTATTTTATATCCCATTCTATACATCTTATTTATTGCATCTATCATGTCCACTGTTATTTTATTGTTTACTATTTGAATTTGTCTCGTTTAAAAAGCGTGTTGGTCATTATTATGCATCCACTGTAAGAAATGTGTTCTATAAATAAAGTTAAACTTCGTCCCACAAACACACACAGAGCTGGGTTGGAGTCAATTCCATTTCAATTCACGAAGTAAACTGAAATGGCACTTCTAGCACTGCTCTTCGCACACACATATCACTAACTAACCACTCCTGCAGTGTGTTGGCTATGTTGGGCAGCTCATTGGGCCCCAGGTCTCGGCCCACGCTGCAGTCCACCTCCACCTGCTGGTTCCTCTGGTCCAGCTTGCCCTGAATGATGTCACAGTAGACCGCCTCAATCAGCAGGTCCTCCAGCTCCCGCACGTTCTTCAGCTCCAGCTGCTGCAGGAGCAGAGAGTAGGGCAGGCACTGGGGGAAGAGGGAGACAGAGAATGTCAAATTATATTATGTTGGGTCAATAGAAGTGAACAGGCACAGGGAGAGAGAGATGTTGAATATTAGATGCTCTTTATGACGTTAGTGAGGAGGGAGTCGAGCGAGGGTGGTGGGGACAGAGAGAGGGCAAGAGAGAATGTCAAATTCTTCTATCTGGTACAGAGAGGGAGAGAGAAATATGGTGAATTTGAGATGCTCTTTATTACTTCAGTGAGGAGAGAGAAGCGATGATGTAAGAGTGAGGAATGGAAAGGTAAGAGAGAGGGAAATAGGAAGGGAGGGCGGGTCAACATAAATGTACAAAACCATTACATCAAAATAGCTACCAGAGATAGAGGGGAGTTTAAAGTTTTAAAGGGGCAGTGCAGTAAAAAAATGGGTGTAACTTTTATTTATTTATATATTTCCGTACTATGAGGTCAGAAATTCAGAAATTGTGAAAATTATGATGACCTTTGTGTAAAAGCTGTTTGAAAAAAATGCTTGGAATTTCAGCCTGTTCAGGTGGGATGGATTTTCTTTGGGCCAGATCATGATGTCACATTGTGATATGATTATATAGACCAATGACTGTTCATCTGGGTAAGGGAGTGGGCTCTAGACCGTCTTATCAGCCAATCAGGGCGGTGTATGTAAATCTTCAAATTTGTTTCCTAACGCCCACACGATCAAACCGAGCATTTCAAGGGCCAAATGAGGCACGGGGAAATAAATTATAAAACATATATTTTGTAGTTATTTTCATTAAATAAACAGTGATTTATTAGACATAGAGTGATGATTCAAAAATAAAATTACACAGACTGCATGGGGGCTTTAACAAGTCTTTATTGGGCAATTCAAGGATAGATTCACCCATTTTGAATGTTTTTTTTTTGTGCATCTCTGAGCAATGTTCTGTCGATTCCCGGGGTCATGTCATGTTTTCATGTGCATCTGAGCTATTCGCCGTTAAAGCAGACAGAAATACAGCCGGCAAATAACTGAGATACACATGAAAACCTGAAATGACCCCGGGAATCAACATAACATCGAACAGAGGTATAACGATATAACATTTGAACGGGTGAATCTGTGCGTTAAAGGTGTGCCCATACAGAGAGGTTCAATGTGGCATACTTATACTTATGACAGTATCAAAAATAAGACGGGAAGAGAAATACCAGAGAAAAATGGGGGAGGGAGGGAGAAGGGAGAGTAATAGAGAAACAGAGAAATGAATCAATCAATTATTTATTGGGGAGAGTGGAGAAAATGAGATATGGGTGAAAGCAAGGTAAGGAAGAGAGACGGCAGAGGGAGTAAAAAAAGAAAATGAAATGTTGATGGGCTCGAAATGAGAGTTAGATGAATAGACAACAGGGAGCAACAAACACATAGAGAGACAGAGCTCAGAGAAGAAAGGACAGAATACTTAACACAGTATCTAGCCAGTATCTCATAATGATTTCAATCTCAGCCGCTATCATTCTCATCGATGTGATATAAATAAAATTAAACCACATCACAGACAGGCTCTTAACAAAGTCCTTCACAACACAGAGTCATTTATCTTGTCCATGTGTCAGAGTTACAAAGCAAGTTGTCTCATAACCACATCATCAAAATCAAAGTTGAGCAAATTGCTTGCTATTTTTGGTACTGAAGCTTGCTGAGTATTGTTAGAACTACCGTTGTAGGTAGGCTATTAGAGTCCATGGAAACACTGCCAAAATTATTATTTGACCGGCAATAATTTAATAACAAAATAAACAGAAAAACAGGACAAGATAAATCCAGAGAGCGTTTACCTTCAGATTAAATGGAAAACGGATGATGGCTATCATTACATTACATATCATTCTAAATGATTCTATAATTATAATGTGACTGACCCCCATTGAGCGTACTAAATCTAGCAGGGTAAGGAATTTAAAACCAGATGAATGGGTGGAAATCTACCTTGAGATTAGATGCCAGACTGATGATGGAGAGGTGACGGAGTTTGTTCCTCTGGGCTGGGGTCAACTCTGGGAGAGAGGCTGCCCTCTCTGAAAGAATTAACATACCACAAACAGACAAGGAAAAGAAACAGACAGCGAAAGAGCAACAGAAAAGGGACACATTATGACAGGGAAACATCCCTACAAACGAGCGTACAGGCTCTGTCCAGGCAGAAACTGCTGCTGCCTGCTGAATTACACAAGGGAATACAATGACAAATCTTTTGAGTGTGTGTGAGCCTGCGCATGTGGATGCTTTAAAACAAAACAAAAAACTTGAGTATTCATCTGTGCTCCATTTTGCAATTCTAAAAAGCACTACGAAAGTGAATACGGTATGTGTTGACATAACAAGATTTGTATATCTCTCTTCCGTTTTGCTCGTCTCTTATTGAAGTCTTGTTACATAAATGTGTTGCTAAAGAATGACAAGTCCTTTACATATTCCAGTATTTCAAAGGGTATTCAGGATTTCATTGGGCAGTTTGTGAAAATGCAACAAATTACAACCACTACGAATGTCTAACAAAACGTCAGAGAAGTCTATCCCTGGTTGAGTCCCAATGAGCTCACCTTCCTCCTAAAGTGTGCACTTGTTCACTATTCCCCACAAATGTAAAAGCATTGGATTGGTGTAGGCAGGCTAAAGCAGTGATAGTCAACTGTTTCGGCGGGCACCCCATTTCTTCCACCAGAAGTTCTGGGGACCCCATTTTTTTCCACCAGGATTGCTAACGGGAGTTTCCATATACCAGTTCTTTAATTCCAAATCCCCGAAGGAAAGTGAACAAGTGCATACTTCTGGAGAAAGGAGAGGTTATTGGGGACGCAACCTCCGCCGTGCCAAACATTGTCACTTGGCTCCTCGTATGGGGTCAAATAAAGTCTTGTGGTTGACCCTGTAAATGATCGGGGGCTGTGACAACCTACAACATTGATGAGTTGCCTGGCCTGCAGGGCCGATGAGCAGGGAGAGAAATACTGCTAATAATAAAACAGCTCCAGGGCCACTACATGACTTATTCACACAGCACCGCTGCCTGCCACGCTCGTACCTTTATAGTCACAGTAGGTTCCATAGGCGAAGAGGTTGAGTAGCTGATACACTGGAGCGTGGGGGCCTGTCTCCAGCTTGGGATAGAGTAGGAGAAGAAGGTGGGTGGGGGGACAGATAGAAGGGGCTTGTTAGGGTCTCTAGCTATACCACCTCCAGTGAGAGCTGTGCTTTGAGAACAGCTGTGACTGTGTGCTTGTTTGTGTGTGTGTGTGTGTGTGTGTGTGTGTGTGTGTGTGTGTGTGTGTGTGTGTGTTGTTACCTCTCTGACGTTGGGCAGCTCAAGGATGTCTGAGAACACGTAGAGGCCTGGTGTCTCCAGCAGAGAACTTATTGCCTGGGCCAACGCCGGGCCTGAGAGAGAGAGGAGCTGCTCTACCTCCATCTGAGAGATAGAGAGACAAAGAGTGAGTGAGAGTGTGCAAGAGAGAGAACTAGCAAAAAAGACAGAAGGCAAACAGAAGTGGGTAGGAGAAAGACGAAATGAGGATAAGAGAAATAATGACAGAAAATGCAAGACAGTGAGAGAATGGGGGGAGAGAGGGGAGAGAGGAAAGGAAAAAAGTGAAGAGACGTAAAATTGTCTTGAATACATGCTGATCAGCTTCTTTTTAATAGCAAGACAACTTCAATGCTCTGTTAATGTATGCATGTAGCTCTGTCTAACCAAAACAATTACACAAATAGCCCCTGTGGCAAGACTCCAAGTCAGTAATTCAATTTTCCCTCTCAAACTGATGTGTAGGCAAGTGCTTTGAAAAACACCCTTCTGGCCAAAGCCAGTCACAGACACAGATTATCATTTTACATAATTAAATAGGCCTATCTTAATTTGAATATGAAATTTGCCCTACTAAAAGCACTGAGAATTTGAGACCTATCCTATTTGTATTTGATATACTGTGCTATTTGCTGAGAATAATAGCCAGACACCACATGACTTATAAATAGCCTAGCTAGCTACGTAGTAGTAACCTTCCTAGGCTGGGCACTAGGACACTCCATGCCATTGTCAGATAACCATTTGCACACTTACCTACTACTTCACAATGTAGCTATTTAGGTAGTTTATTAAACTCAACTAGTCGGCTACTATAGGCTAGCTTAGGGAACAATGTTGTGGAAAATATTGACTAACATGTAAAATAAGGAATCATGCCAGATCAATTCTATCTGCATCGTTCGACCTACTAAACTTGGCCCTAGTGTGGAGTGTTTTGAGTCAAGTTCATTCAATACTGAGTCCCAGGGCAGGGACCGATTTTCTGACTAGTAGTAAAGTTGGCTAGCTAACGTCACACGGTCTTGTGTATTTTGTTTTATGTCACACAGTCATGAACAACCGATTGCATGCTAGCCTAGAAGGGAGCTAGTTCACTAGCTCTTTGTGGTAGATTTACAATCGAAACGATAATTAAAAACTGTCCCAAAGAATCACAAACGAAAAGATTGCTAAAGTTTGACCAACTGTTGTAGCAAAACTAGCACATAAGAGCTAGCTTACTACAGTATGACTATGAAGAGTCATGCTAGCTGCTGCTAACGTTACCACTACAGCTCGAGGCATGACCGTAAAGCGGTAACGTGAGGCCTCTTCCTGTTTTTCGGTTGTCTACCGACTCAACTCTAACGTAGCTAAATGATGCAAGGGCAACCATGCGATTACCTTTATTTAAAACTAGTTTACACATTTGTCCATAGAAAATAAAAGCAACAAATTACCTTATTGGTAAGCTAACTCAAGTTGATAGCCTGTCCCCCGAATCCCTCAGTTCCGCCGTCAGTGCACGTTTAACAACAAAGGAGAACATCACTGCTCATTGGGCGAAACGTGAAAAGGAGGAGGGGAGTGTTTGTCTTGACTGACAAGGGACTGAACGGACCAGATTGTTGCTTTTAAAAGAGTGCCATCTTGTGGAAAAATAGTATCTTCTTTGATGTGGTTTATCGGCGATTTGCATCCAACGTTATGGTGCATTGCCGCCACCTCCTGTACTGGAGTACTGGAGTACTGGAGTGTGGGCCCGAGACAGGGAGAAACTAAATCATATCTGGCAGCCCCGTTTCTCTAAAAATATATAACCAAATATTTGAGACTATGTCTAATTACGTTCTACTCAATATACTATCTAAACTCATTTTATGTATTCCCTTCTCCCTCACACTAGATATCAGCCTCTCTCTTTGCCTTTGGTACTGCCCACACTGTAGCAATACATGCTCCACGGTCTCCGGTTTCCTGGCAATAATCACACTTTCCTGTTTAATGCTTTCCTATCACTTTTAAGGTCTTATTCAACTGGCTGTGACCCACCCTTAATATTGTACAAAAAACCGTCCTCCCCTCCCCAACTTTCCTCTGTACTTGAAATAAATGCCTGCCCTTAGTATCTCTATTTCACTGTCCCTGCCATCTCTGCACCATCACTGTCCATATCAGGCTCGTTGAAACTTCAACATCAACATCCCCACTAATAAGTGCTTGTTTAGCCAGTACATCAACTGCCTCGTTCCCCTCCACCCCCACATCAACTGGGACCCAAGTAAGTCTTATCTGTTTATTTGCACCTCATAAAGCAGGTCTTGTCTACTACATGAGCTAAATGACTGGAGACTCATCAACACTGCCCATGAATCAGAGCAACTACTCTGTCTGGCTTGACTTCCTCCACCCACTGCCAGGCCAACAGTATGGCCATCAGCTCCGCTGTATATACAGCCAGATGATCTGTAATTAGTTTCCTGACTGCCACCCCACATTCCTGCACTACACATGCTGACCCAGTACTTCCTGTCTTTGGATCTTTTGAACCATCTGTGTAAATGGCCACAGAATCCTGAAACACAGTATTAAGACGTCTCTTCAACAAATCAGATGGATCAGCACCCGCCCTATCTTTCTGTAGTCTCTCCAACACTTCTAGATCAACTACTGGAGGCGAGAGTAGCTAATGGTGGATTTACAGGAATAGCTACTGTTGGACTAAACTCCCTTCCATACAGTTCCATGTCCTTTGCCTGGATATTACCCACCCACCCACAGCTCGTATTCTGTCTTCTCTCATGTTCCCAGCATGCCTGTAAAACCCCTTTCGCAGGATGAGACACCCCATGTCCCTGTAGGTTGACCCAATAATTCATTGCCAGCTTCTGTCTGCTAATCTGCAACGGCATATCCCCCATCTCCACCTGTAGTGCAGCCACTGGGGACGTCCGAAACGCCCCACTACATATTCTGAGTCCTTGTCCCTGTATGACATCTAGCCTTTCCAATGATGTCCGGGCTGCCGAACCATACCCTATACTGTCATAGTCTACTACAGATCAGATCAATGCAACATACATGGACCTCAATGAGGAATGCCCAGCCCCCCACCCCTTCCCCGTCAGACAGAGCATCACATTTATCACCTTCTTACACTTTCCCACCACTTTCTCAATGTGTTCTGCCCAGATCAGTCAAAAAAGAGAGAACAAGAGAATAGAATGAAAGAAGAAGAAAAGTATACCCCAAGGAACATGATGAAGGCCCCAACCCTCTCCAAGTTTCTCCCATATAACCTATAACCTCAAGCGTTCCTCATCTCCCACCTTCCTCCTGACAAAAAAAAAACCCACAGTCTTAAGTTTTCTCTCCAGAGAACCTGAATCCCCACATTAATGCCCACCGCTCAACCTCATCAATTGCTTCCTGTACCTTCCTGACTATGTATGGCACATTTCTTCCCCTCGTCCATAAGGTCCCATCATCTGCAAATAACGTCCTCCCAACATCCGGCCGTACCTGAGAGTAAACATCATTGATCATGATTGAGAACAACAGAGGACTAATCACGCTCCCCTGCAGTGTACCGTTATCCACCAGCTGCCTGATAGATATTTCCCCACCCTCACCAAACAGGAAATCCTTTATCCAGTTGTAATTTCTTCCTCCTACCCCAATAATATCCGTTTTGATGAACAACCCCTCCTTCCACATCATATTATATGCCTTCTCCACATAAAAAAACAACAACCGTCTCCATGTTCGCCTGAGCCTTCCTGACCTCTGCTTCTAAGCAGAACACTGGGTATCCATATCCACTACCCTTCCTGAATCCACTCTGATGCGGCGATAATAGCCACCTGATCTCCAGAAAGTAATTTAGCCTCTCCGTAATTATACGTTCCATAATTTTACATACATGTGATGTTAAAGCTATTGGCCGATAGCTGGTTTGGCCTCGTTGGGTCTTTCCCTGGCTTCTGGATTGGTAACACTACTGCCTCCTTCCAACTACTTGGTAGTTTCCCCTCCTCCCACCCTGTGTTGTACAACACCAAGGCAAAATATTATGTAAGAAACAGTGTGTCTTAATTAAGGAAATTAAAATATGATTTCTAGATTAGAAATACGAATTAAAAGACATAATTTCAGCAAATAAATGTGTTTAAATGTGTAAAAGAAAAATGACAAAAAAACATGAAAACGCATTCATTTTTCAGGCTACATCATTGAACAATAAAACAATGGATGAGCAAAGACACAGGAGAAAGCAATAGATGTTCGCCAAAATCTTTTCAAATTTTTTTTTTAAATTTCCAGTAAAATGTAACATACACTGGAAAAACCCCAGACACAAACCAAAAAGAAACATCAGAGGAAGAGGAATTAATTTGAAAATACAGTTTTTATTGACACGTTAACTGTGACACATTGACACATTTTCATGGTTAGTGCAGCAATACAGTATATTTTGGAGATTTCTGTACAGGTCACACACAAAACAAAAAGCATGTAGATTGCTCAAAAGTAACACAGCAATCCGTTTGGCAAGCAGCAGAGTTGATTAGAGCATCTACCTCCTTGATTGCAGTAACTGATTTACTAAATTGAGTGCATGAATTTAAATTCCCTTTGCAGAAGGTGCCAGATTTGCTAGATGTTTGCATCTGTTATTTTCAGTACAGAATGAACATTTCATGAAACTACCTATACCATAAAACTATCATTCATCTCGTCTTGACGTTCGATATCTTAGTCCTTCTCTTAACCTCTCCTGTCCCATTTTGCTTTATGGTTTCCGAGAAAATACTATGTAATACGCACACTTGGTAGTGTAGGTGAATAAATCTGATCCATAACCGAGTTCAGTTCCCAGTTCGGATGTTTCCAGTAAAAACTGTGATTTCACTTTTATAGCGCTTTTCATTTGCACTAAAACATTTCAAATAGCTTGAAAGACAGAAAAAGGTTTAAGACATCGTTCATGAATACGTGGATGGCGGATCGAGACGAGCGGGAAGTTCATGGCTTCGTTTTAGTCCTGTTTTAGTCCTGTGATTCAGTCTAGCCGGATGGCATCCATCTGACAAATGCGTTTGTAGATGTTGTCACACGGCACGTCAAACCAGGTCTGCGAATGGCTGTCCAAGGTGGCACAGTCTTCCCCATGTGATCCTCCTGACTGGTGATTGTCAGGCTCAGAGCTATACTCATTCCAATACCTGAAAGAGAGACAGGGAGAGAGGAGAGGAGAGAGAGAGAGAGATGGAGAGAGAGAGAGAGATGGAGAGAGAGAGAGAGAGAGAGAGAGAGAGAGAGAGAGAGAGAGAGAGAGAGAGAGAGAGAGAGAGAGAGAGAGAGAGAGGGGAGAGAGAGAGAGAGGGAGGGAGAGAGAGAGAGAGAGAGAGAGAGAGGGGGAGAGAGAGAGAGAGAGAGAGAGAGAGAGAGAGAGAGAGAGAGAGAGAGAGAGAGAGAAGGGTTGAGTGAGAGAAAGAGAGGGAGTAAGGGAGAGAGAGAGAAATAGAAAGGCCAGAAACAAAAGGAGGCAGTTAGGGAAAGAGGTAGAAAAAGAGGGAACAAGAGAATAGAATGAAAGAAGAAGAAGGAAAATAACAATTGAGAAAGGGAGCAAGGGAATGAGACAGTGTAGACAAGTAACTATTTGCCTCCCTCTTATTATAACACGTGATAGTGGATTATTTCGAATGGGCTTCACATACTTGTTTGTCAGTGTTGTGTTGTCCACCCATCTCCAATCCCCTTCCTTCTCTCTATCTGATAGGCCAATCCAGAAGTGGTAGTCAAACCCGCCAATCCTCCGGGCCTCTTTTTCCAGAACGTCCTACAAGCAAGGACAGTTATGGTTACAATGCGTGAAATTTGCATGCACAAATACACACACACACACACACACACACACACACACACACACACACACACACACACACACACACACACACACACACACACACACACACACACACACACACACACACACACACACACACACACACACACACACACACACACACACACACACACACACAGACACTATCTTACATGCTGTTCCTTGCTGTGCAGGATGGTAAGGTGGCTGCCCAGGGAAGTACAACTGTCTCTGCTGCTCGGCCAGTCCATCTTGTCATTGCTGAAGGAGTAACATTTCTCATCTACATGAATCCAGCCCTCAGGACACTCCCTACACTTCCTTACTGTGAGAAGAGGAGAGGAGAAAGAGAAGAGGAGGAGAACAGGAATAGAGAGTTAAAAGAGATGAAGAGGTGAAGATGAAAAGGACAAAGGGAGACAGATGAGTGAATATGCATGGGGAATTAATGTCTTATGTATACTGTATTAGTGCACACTGTAAAGTAACACTGTAATTGATATGGTCATTTGGGGTATTATCAACAGTAAAATACTGTGAAACGTTTTACTGCAGCATACTGTAAATTATGCTGCATTGCGGGAACATTTTGTGGGCAGGGAAAGGATTGCTGTATTTGGAATGGTACTGTAATTCTGTCCCATAGAATACAGTACTGTACCGTATTCTTGGAGCACCAAAAAAACCTTTTGACCACTAGTGGGTGAATGGTATTGTTGTTTCTAGCTCTATTTCTGTTGCACCCTTTAGTGAGAGTGCTGGACCAACTTAACTGGTATGTAGTAGTGCCGCATCAATTTAAAATATATAGTTGACAGATGCCTGTAAGTAACTGTTAACTTCACGGCAACCCCTTTACAGTGCACCATTTCTTACGTGGAATAGTGTAACAGTGAACGACAGTTGTCTAAAGTATCTATCCACTCTGAATTACACTTAGTCCTCCTTCACCTGTCTTTGAGCAGCTCTGGCCCAGTTTGGAGTAGTCATCACAGAGACGGACATAACGTCCTCGAACTGAGTTCAGCTTCAGGGTCAGAGATGCTGCCTCCAGGGGAACACTGGGTAACGGCCTGCTAAACACTGAGAGAGAGAGAGAGAGAGAGAGAGAGAGAGAGAGAGAGAGAGAGAGAGAGAGAGAGAGACAGAGAGACAGAGAGATAGAGAGAGAGTCAGAGAAAGAGAGAGAGAGAGAGAGAGAGAGAGAGAGAGAGAGAGAGAGAGAGAGAGAGAGAGAGAAAGAGAGAGAGAATGAAAAAGAGGAATATATACATAAGTTGGTGTTTCTTTAAAAATAGTGAATGCTCTCAGCGTGTTACAACTACTAAACAGCCTGGGCTGCCAGAGAGAGAGAGGGTCCTGGGAGGGAACAAATTTCACAATTCTGGACTTTTGTTCCTCTTGGATTGCACAACTCCCACAACTATCGTTACCATTCTGCATGCCAAAGAAGGCATGACGAGTGAAAGTAAGGGAGAGGGGGGTGCTGGGTTGGAGAGAGAGAAAAAGAGACAGAGAGAGAGAGAGATTGATGTTTACTCACAGAGTACGCTCAGAGCGATGTTGGCACAGATGGATGCCAATAGACCAATCAGCACAAAAAGGGCAGTCTGACCTCTGAGACACTCTGACCCCCTCTTCAGCTCCTGGGCATCTGATTGGACAGATTACAGCTCAATGCAAAGAGTGACACATTTACATTTAATTTACATTGGAGTCATTTAGCATTTAACTATAGGTAAAGAATAACCACATATAACAGTCATTGCAAGTCAGCAGGTAGCCTAGTGGTTAGAGTGTAGGGGCGGCAGGTAGCCTAGTGTTTAGAGTGTTGGACTAGTAACCAGCAGGTAGCCTAGTGGTTAGAGCGTTGGGCCAGTAACCGAAAAAGGTTGCTGTATTGAATCTCTTAGCTGACAAGGTGAAAAGCTGTCATTTGGCCCCTAAACAAGGCAGTTAACCCACTGTTCCCCGGGAGGCTGTCATTGTAAATAAGAATTTGTTCGTGACTGACTTGCCTAGTTAAATAAAGGTTCAATTTAATATAAAAAAGTCTAACCTTCCTCAAAATAACATTAATCTGTCAAATCAGTGCCAGTAAGAAAATCAGAGTGTGAGAGTTCATTGTCATTCACTTTTCATGCTTCAGAAGTCCTTTGACTATGAACAACGCCCCTCTAATCTATCTGTAACTGTACAATTTTACAGTGGGCTAACATGGAACTATAACATTGTAAAAAAGTGACAATCACTTCAAAAATATTTTAAAGCATTAGCTCTAAAGGATTCCAAAGGAACTGACTATTCCCTAAAGAGATACCATGTCCTTAGAGTTATGGTCAATCTCACACTTATGCACGTACGCTAGTACGCACACACACACACACACAAACACTTACTGTGGTTGTTGAGGATAGGCTTGTTTCCTCTGCAGGATATATCCTCAGTAAACTCGTGTAGACTGGTATAGTTCTCTACCTCCTCCATGGTTGAAGTTTCGTTTCTTCACCAGCTCTTCTCACTACAATCACGAGTTAACTTACTAATACCAACTATTGCACAATCTCCCAACCTTGTAACTAACTGTAAATACAGTTAAAGTTGCAATTCTGTTGCAACAAATTGTTTGCCCAGTATCCTATTAGCAGTGTTTATTTTTGCTCCTCCAGAAATTCACCGGTAGTTCTTATAGTGTTGCAGCAGACCTGCTTGCTCTTGCTCTTGCTCTTGCTCTTGCTCTTGCTCTCTCTCTCTCTCTCTCTCTCTCTCTCTCTCTCTCTCTCTCTCTCTCTCTCTCTCTCTCTCTCTCCTCTCTCTCTTTCTCTCTCTCTCCCTCTCTCTTCTCTCTCTCTCTCTCTCTCTCTCTCTCTCTCTCTCTCTCTCTCTCTCTCTCTCTCTCTCTCTCTCTCTCTCTCTCTCTCTCTCTCTCTCTCTCTCTCTCTCTGAATTAAGTGCCGGATCTGGCAAGAAGGACTGTGTGACAGGGGGATGAGTCAGGAGAGCGTGTGAGTGTCTGTGTGTGTTTTTGAACAAAAACTCTCAAGAAATTGTTACTGAGGCAGGAGTTTGGCAGGAACTGGAAGGAGGGTCTTTCATACTGTGTGTGTTTCTATGAAAAGTACTCAATTTAAGAAATAT